>NC_086381.1:7540378-7853432 GCF_036588685.1 Mytilus trossulus | reverse complement strand
GTGCTGATATCTCTGATGAGTTTATTTGCAACCACTAGATCGATGCCACTGCTGGTGGAGATTTATTTCCTCGAGGGTATCATCAGCTCAGTAGTCAGCACTTATGTGTTGGCTTGAGTTATCATTGATATGTTCGTAGCTATAGATTAACTGTAAAAAAACCTTTTGAATTTTTGAAAAAAACTAAGGCTTTTCTTCTTGAGGAATTGATTACCCTAGCCGTATTTGGCATAATTTTTGGGAGATTTGGCCCTCAATTCTCTTCAACTTCGTATTTTATTTGGCCTTTTAAACTTTTTTCCAAGCGTCACTGAGTCTTTTATAGACGAAACGCGCGTTTGGTGTACATATAAAATTTTGGTTCTTGTATCCATGATAAGTTTATTAAATATGTTTAAAGTGGTGTCAATCATAAACGTTTTGAGGAGGTTTTACTTAGATTAAAAAAAGGGTCAGTGATTGTCTTTTTGTAGATGTTCGAAGTATGTAGACCTTAACCATACAACGATTGACAGAATAAAAAGATAAATGGTTTATTATGTAGAATTAATAAGTAAATTGGTGATGAATTCCTATTCAGAGATATGATATGTTTTTGAATATAGATTATACCGTTGGCTTTCTTGTTAGAATGGTTTTACAATAGTATCTTTTGGGGCAATTAATAGCTTGCTGTTCTGTGTGTGCTAAGGTTCTGAGTTGAAGACCGTTTCAATATTTGCTAAATTACATTATATAATGTCACAAGTGTTATAAAATATATAACATGATATATCTTAAAATGATGTATGATGTAGCCTCAAATTTGGAACCTTAATGAAACCGAATAATTTTCTAACAAAAAAGCAAAAAAGACAAAAGGTGAATTATGTGCAATTAAAACCTGGGGTAAAAACAAAACAAAACAGATAGATCATGGTATGAATAAAAAGACGAAAACACATTTATTCGATATTAAATAATTTCATATCATTTTGCCTCATGCATACAATTTTTAAAAGATACATTACTCAATATAATGCGTTTACATAATTATATATGTGAATTAAGGCAACAGTAGTTTACCGCTGTTCGAAATTCATCAATCAATTAAGAAAAAACAAATCCGGGTTACAAAGTAAAACTGAGTGAAACGCAGAAAATATACGACACACAGAAACGAGCTATAATATAACAATGGCCATTTTCTTGACTTGGTACCTGACATTCTATTAACAAAATGGTGGGATTGAACCTTGTTTTGTGGCATTCCAAATCGTTCGCGTAAAAGGCAATGTTAGATATAACATTTAAATGATTACATTACATGACAGGACTACAATACAAATAAATGTGAGAAAGTATAGGACCCAGAAACACACGAATAATAGCCAACAAAAGGTAAAAGGTTGAACATTTAATACGCCAGACGTGGATTTAGTCCACTCAAGACTAACCAGTGACGCTCAGATGAAAAACGTTTGAAAGCCAATACAAGCATAAAGTTGTAGAGCACTGGGGACCAAAAGTCCAATACGGATAGGTTTATTTGCCTGGGATAAGAACAGTCTTATCATTTAGAATATATCGTCCTAACTACACAATAATTTTGGCCACTAAATTAGACCTAACTAAAATATGCATTTTGCCGTGCAGACAGACTAGAATAACAAATACAAATACAAAAATACAAAAAACAAATACAATGATAAATATCTAAAATCTAATTTTAAGTGCCAACATAGTGAAATTTGTATCTGTCTTTCCAAATAATCCGTTCTTTCCTCTTCCTATTATAACTACACTTGATGACAACAATCTGCTGTCTACTACAAAACTCGCAAATGTTTGCGAACCTTCAATACTAACGTTTGAAATTGGCCAAAAAGGAGCTGACCTCCAGTATGGAACAATTAGTGTACCGATAGATTTTTCTTGTTTCATTTTTTGAATACATTTGGAAACAAGTGAAGGTGGTGGTACAATCCAATTAATTTCGCTTTTCCAATCTTGATCAAAAGCATTAATACCTGAAGTATTAGGACACCAGTGCGTAGAGTTGAAGACCAAACATTTTGTATTATAATCTGACGCAAATCGATCTACCGTATGAGGACCCCACAAATTATCTAGAACTGAATACACTTCTGGGTCTATTCCCCAGTCATCACAGTCTACACTTTTACTGATCTGATCAGCCTTAACGTTTTCCTCTCTTGGTACCCACTGTGGTAACAATACAATATTGTTAAGCTTACATACATTGGCTATCTTGATAGCAATTAATTGTAGATCGCCCTTTCTACTACCTTGTTTAATAATATAAACAATATTTTGATTATCAGTATACCATTTAATAGTTTCACCTTGTAATGTTACTAGTAATGACAACAAAACTCTATATACCGCTTCTAACTCTCTCCATGCAATTACAACTACCCATAACTTCAGTATCACTGATACTGACAGCATACCCTCCGAAACCTATACCGGAGGCATCACTGTAAACAATGCAAGAGTACTGTTCCACTATACTCAAATCTCTGCCATTTAGTATGGCTACGTTTTCCTTCCAGAAAACAATTTCATCTAATGCTTTGCTATTCAAAAGCACAGGAGCGTTCCAACTTGCACTATACAACAAGCAATCGTACATACTCCTTGTACGCAATCGTACTACTGGGCCCCTTGCCCCTTTCATAGAAATAATCTGTCCAATAATGGACGCCAAAAACCTGGCTGTTACTTTTATTACTTAGATTCTGTCACATAAACAATACCATCTTTCATGTCCCACACCAAACCTAGCCAAGTAACTGATTGACTTGGTTCCCAACTACACTTTTCTTCGGCAATTTAAAAACCAGCCGACCTTAAAGCATAACGCACAGTTAAACTACAGAAATTAGCCTTACTAATTTCACTTGCTCCACCTATGCCATCATCAAGATACATTATAATCTGTAATCCTTGGTCTCTTAAATATTTTACAATGCATCTAACAACCTTTGTAATTATGTATCCTGCTGTACTTATTCCAAAAGCTAATACGTTAAAAACGTAGTATTTTGTTACTTTTTCGTGTTCATAAAACCAACTGAAACCTAAGTACGTTTTGTGATCTTCAAATATTTCAATATGATGAAATGCCGATCGAAGATCGTATGTAAATAGATAGTCCCCCTTTTCGAACATATGACTAGCTTCAACAGCATCTTCATATTTGAACCTAAATTTGTGTAAGTGGGGGTTTATATGCCTGCAGTCAAGAACAAGTCTGAATTTTTCTTTATTCCTCGCAACTGTGAGAGGATTGACTACTTTAGGTAACTCGGGTACATGAGATATACAACCCCGACTAATTAAAAAAAGTAAAATCAAAAAAATACTGAACTCAGAGGAAACTCAATTTGGAAAGTCCATAATCACATGGCAAAATCAAAAAACCAAACGCATCAAAAACGAATGGACAAGAACTGTCATATTCCTGACTTGGTACAGGCATTATCAAATGTAGAAAATGTAATTTAGTAATCTCAGATTCAACAAACTCTGCATTATCGAATGCTGTCTTATTGTTCCTTAAACAACAGCTTTCAGGTTCTGTATAAAACGGAATTCTGTAACCATCTCTAATAATACTAAGAATATAGTCGTTTGCATTAATACTTTGCCAATAAGTGTACGCGTTGCGTAACCTGTTTACCGGTGAATCGTTAGAGTTCACCTTTGTAACTGTACTTTTAAATGTGTTATCAAGCTTGACGAATTGTGAATGAGTATCTTTTACAATTGTGCTTTTGTCAAAACTATCAAAGTTTTCTACAGTTTTATCAAAACTATTTACATTTTTAGTTATCTTGTCAATCTTTTTTCTTTGCATTGTTGTACCAAAAGCACCAGTTTGATGGTCTACCCTCCAATGTCCGGGAATACCACACTCATAACATTTCCCTGGGCGTTGAACTGGAACATTATTTCTAGGTGCGTTGGAATTAAATCTCGACGACTGAGAGGTACTGTAAGGGGTTGATCTATGTCGTTTATTTTGTTTCTCGGTCTTGATTTTACGTGCAGCTTTGTTTTCGGCTCTGATGATTCGTTTCTCATCTTCAGAGTCGTCGGCCAGTCTATGAGTTTCGTATTCTGTCACTGTTTTCCAGCCACTTTCAGATTGGTCTGCCAATTTAACTATTTTTTGTCTATGCCGTAAAATATCCAAACCTTCACTGATACTTTGTGCTGCCTTTTGGGTCTGTTCGGTTGATTCCGGGTCTTCCCTCTTAAAACATCTAGCTTCCTTCATCTTGTTGGCAACCTTGGAATTGACTTTAAATTGTTCTTCATTTCCCTTCCTTTTAAACACATAATTGTCCGAATTCATCTCTTCAATCTTAGCAAGTTGTGTTTCTGACAGTTGTCGTTGATTTTCGTTCGTCGACTTTTGAAAAGCGTCAAAACTGCTTTTGATAATCCTGTCCATGTGATGTACAATATCATTCTGTGCGGTTGAAACAGCTTCTTGCACACGCTGTTTAATCAAAGAATCTAGCTGTACCGGCTCCGACATTTTAACTATACGATGTCTACGGCCAGAATGACCACCTAGACAATTTTTTCACGAACCCGCGAAAAACAAATTTACATAACAAAACATTAGGTCACCTGACCTATCGAATCATACACATTGACCCATACAAAATATTATAGAAACTTTCAGACAGTATTTTTCCGCTATACTCCGAAACGCTGAAAAATATATATACTTGTGCAAACAGTCAATTTTGTATAATGACTATATAATAGATATACATGATAAAACCTAAGTGGTGACTAACTACAGAATAGAAACGGATACATTATATAAAACAACCTAAATACCAGAAATTCAAATTACTCAACCGACTGTATAGCCAAATCCAGTTCAACCTACAAAGAGACATCACATTTGAATTTCTAAAACAGTTTTAAAAAAATGAGAAATAATTTGGATATAATTCAAGATAAGATTTGTATGACTTATATAACATTTATTGATAGCAATAACAATTATTATTGTATAGCAATATAATATTTTCCACAGAAAGTAACCAAAAGTTAGCGTGCAATAAATTCCAATATTGAACTAGTGCAATAAATCTTCAAAATTTATGACGTCATCAACGACTAAATCTTAATTTAAAACATTTTTTACTATAAAATATTATATTGCTATACAATAAAAGGATTATTGCATGAATATTGGGGAATATTGTCCCTCGTAGAACATATATTGCACTCGCAAGCTCGTGCAATATAAATTTCTACTCGGGACAATATTCCCCAATATTCATGCAATAACCCTATATAATTCTAATTAATATCAAATTGTGGTAATAATTAGATTATTAATTGTATTATCTAGCTATATCGGTGTTTCTTCTAAATCAAACTGTAAACCACATATATTGTGTAAATTTCGTTGATCCAAACTAAAATCTATTGAATGAGCTGGATGATTAATTATCTTTACAATAACACACGAATACAACAAAAAAAGACTTAAAACCACAAACGTTCACACATTTGACAATATCCGGTGCAAATAACAAATATAACATCAAAATGAAATACACGAATTTGGGATGGAAAAATACCGTGTCACGTCTTATAGCAATGCGAATTCACACTCAGCAAAACAGTCACAATCGGGAATAAGTCATGTTCGGTAATAAAAAGATTAGACAACGTAAAGATAAACCACAATCTAACACGTGTTTAAATCTCATTAGTTAGTTTTGGCAAAGACACATCTTTGTTATGTTGCAGTGATATAGAGAGCAAACTGTGAACGACCAATTCTTCTTTCAATTTCCCAAACATTCAAACTTGTATTTGTTTTTTGGGGGTTTTGTTTTGTAATTTTTGGATTTTTGTCTTTTATTTTGTATATAATTTTTTGTCTTTTAAAATATTTTACTATAAAAATAAAACAAACATACATTTGTAGCAGAAAACTCAAAACGTTCTTAAGAATAAGAAAGTGTAAGAATTCTTGAAATTAACTTTATTATAATTGTCTGACATTGTATTCTCTGCACTGTAAAGAATAATTTATATACCTTTATATATTATTATGATTTATGCATTCTGTGTTTTGATAATTTAAAATAAATATAAGAAAAAAAACCAACATCGTATGGATCGGGGTGCATAATCAGTACCCATTGAAATACCGACTGTCTATTAAAATATGAATCCTCCAAACTAAAAAAGTATATTGTCGATCAAATAAAGGCAACAGTAGTATACCGTTGTTCAAAATTTGTAAACCTATGGACAAAAAACAAAATTGGGGTAACAAACTGAAACTGAGGGAAACGCATTAAATATAAGAGGAGAACAACGACACAACATTAAAATGTTAAACACACAGAAACGGACTAAGCATTAGACAAATACCGATGAGAAAAGTGAAAACATGAATTATTGTAACCCAAAACAAGAAATTTGTATCTACGATTCCTATTTATTAGAAAAAATGTCTGTTTAATGAGATGATGAAGACGATCTTTCAACTGAGCATGGGGAATTGTAGTATTAAGCGTAGAAAATCAAATGTATTTGTGTTGTTGCAAAAGTGCAAAAATTATGATAGAAGATTAACCAGTAGATCTTTCGAATTTTTGAGAATCCACATCTGGCTAACACCACTGGTAGAACATATTTCATCACAACATTGCTGAAGCCTTTCGTTTACTGTAAAAAGAATAGTAGTCTATACTATAGAATGATGTTTAGTCGAACATTTTGATGATCTAGCTATGTGTCGTTCTTGATATGGAGTTTTGTGTAGTTTTCGTATCCAGTATAATGATGGTAAATTTTCTTCGTTTTCTTTGATATTGATACCAAAAATCCGGAATGACAACATAATCATTGCGAAAATAACATACACTATAGAAATGAATACGACCAAAGAGTAAATATAACATAAGCCCCATTGAAACCGAACCAGGGATACATGATTAATGTAATAAATCTTTTATTCTTGTAAGCTGCAACATCTTGTAAGGAATTTTTAAGGAAACGCAAGCCCTGTATTGTTGTATCGCATTGACTCGTATATACAAGTATACATATTCCATATATAGATTCTGTAAGAACGTTGCTGTACAGGAATTGAAAGCTTATTCGAAACAATAGTATAACATCACAACATAGACACCATACAATACCAACTGAAATGGCTTAACTCAATCAAAAGACATATTAAAACAATTGAACATACATTGAACGAATACATTTGATCTATGCACAATGTAAATAAACCTTTTATACCTTTATTTATATTCACCACATAAACGATTTCTATTTTATTTGGTACTTAAAAGTATAAAAAAAAGAAAAGAAATTGGATATAGGAAAATATTTTGTGTTCCTCAAAATATTAATAGAAATCAGTGCAATAAAATAAGGGGATGTGCCTGTCTCAAGCCAGGTGCCTGTATTCAAGGGTTGTCGTTTTACATTTGTTATTTTGATTCCTTTTATAGATGACTATGATGTAGCGGATTTGCTCATCAAAACGTTAATTAAATACCTTAAACGATGCAAATGATATATATCAAACGATATCAATTCATTTTTTTAATTTAGAGTAAAATTGTTTCTTAGTATAATGTTGTGCAATGTAACCGAATCAATATTTTTCTAATAAAATTGTACTTGGTGCCTTTAAATAGTATACCAAAAATGGCATGTAAATGAGGATTCGTAAATGAGTTATGTTGAATGTATCCCAAATGCCAGATTTTCTTTCTAATTAGTTTTTTTTGTGGCAAATTAGTTAACTCTATTTCATAACTAAAGCAATGGTAGTCGAATGCAAGTTCGAGGGATGCTAGAAAAATAACTGTTTCTTTTTGAACATTCGTTTAAACTTAAAGTCGAATGTCAAAAATATACATATATAACAGGGAATTTGTAAAATCAGTGATTACAATTAAGTGTACTTGCTATTATAAAAATGTTTTTTCTTAATATAATAGACTAATGAAAACTAATAATTTCAAAATATAGTTGTTTATTAAACACTATGAACTAGAACTAGTATAATGATAATGACTAAAAGGCATGTAAACGGATATTTAGACCACCGTGAATCAAATCAACATGTACTCGTAAAATTGAACTCTTTGCTTATTATAGACTTCAATTCAATGCCTTTACTGTAGCAGATCTACATTTGTGTTAGTTGACATTCCTCTCAAGATTCCTATTAAGTTCTAAAGCTTTGTATGAAAGGTTTGAACACTTTCTATTTGCGCACTTTTCATATCATTTTGTCCCTATCAACATGACCTATTGTTATGTGAATTTACTTAACTTTGCTGTACATGTCTTCAAGACATACAACATATTTTAAAAGCTTTAGATTAGACCGTTGGTTTTCCGGTTTGAATGGTTTTACACCAGTAATGTTGGGCCTTTTATAGCTTGTTGTTCGGTGTGAGCCAAGGCTCCGTGTTGAAGACCGTACATAAACCTATAATGGTTTACCTTTGTAAATTGTTATTTGGATGGAGAGTTGTTTCGTTGGCACTCACACCACATCTCCCTATATCTATTTAACGATTTGTTCGATTCTCCAAATTGAAGAACTGCATACATATATAAACAAAATATTAACACAATATTTACTTTATTTG
The DNA here is from genome assembly GCF_036588685.1 of Mytilus trossulus. Taxonomy (NCBI): domain Eukaryota; kingdom Metazoa; phylum Mollusca; class Bivalvia; order Mytilida; family Mytilidae; genus Mytilus; species Mytilus trossulus. Next base: position 7,844,763 of record NC_086381.1, on the reverse strand, counting down.
GTTTTAAAGAGTTGAAAAGTTTAGAAACTTATTCAAAGTTATACAACTTTGTTATAGAACACATGTATCGGATATATGACCAAAGTTAGTAAAACTATTTTATTTTTGCTTGGTTAGAACCCATTCATAATCATGCAAGTACAAAACAAAGTATTCTTAACTATATTTTCTGTTGTCTTTTATTATTATTATTTTGTGAATATAAATGTTATTTTGTAGTCAAATCAATAATACAACACGTATTTGCATGCAGCAATAATATGCTCTTGCTCTGATATGCATGTAATATTTGCCACTGGATCACATACCCTAACTTACTCAATTTTTGTATACCTTTCATATGTGTTTTTCTTTTATAATGACGGCTATCATGACCTTATGTTCCGTTTTTAGATTTGATTTTAAAAAGTTGATGTAAAAAGTAAAATCACAAAAATACTGAACTCAGAGGAAAATCAATTTGGAAAGTCCATAATCACATGGCAAAATCAAAAAACCAAACGCATCAAAAACGAATGGACAAAAACTGTCATATTCCTGACTTGGTACAGGCATTTTCAAATGTAGAAAATGGTGGATTAAACCTGGTTCTATAGCGCTAACCCTCTCACTTTAATAACAGTCTCATCAAATTCCGCTACATTTACATGATGCGTTAAATAAACAGTCACAATTAATAAAATAGTCAAAATATGGGTACATCATGTGCATCAGTCATCATCGTATAACAATTTTAAAAGGAACAAACTGCCCACTTAATAATAAAATAAAGTCTACAATTAACCTCAAATGTACAGAGTGTTACTGTGGAAGGTTTTTTATTCACAGAAATTCTTAACAAAAATGAATTAATCTATTTTAAAATTTCCCTGAATTTAATCAGTGAATCTGTAAAAAAAAAATCTTAATTATTTCAGGGGTTTTGTAAAACCACTAGTCAAAATTAGGGATTTTATAAAATCACTTATCTGTTCAGTAATTTTCCTTATTCCCTGAAATTTCAGTGATTTTACAAAATCCCTGATGTCACAAATTCCCTGTAACATATATAAATTGTATATATTTCACATAGAGCAGATTCAAATGTTTTTGTTCAAAACTATATTTTCTTAGATTTAATAATTTAAAAAAAAAGAAAACTGGTTAAAACAGTCAATTATAATCAACCACACGCTTTGCTCCGTACGATAAGACAAATCAAAAGATGCTCAAATTTACATTCAGCTAAAATACACGAAATTGTTATGTTTGGTTCGGGAAGGTTCTAGAAGTATTTTTGTGATTTTACTTTTACCACTAGAGCAATGGGTATATGTGGGATTGCGCAAAAGCTTTCTATGATATTAAAGTCATTATTTTAATCTAAACAAACCCTGATTATTAGTAAAAAATATATAGAAATGTTACAATACATCAATCTGTGAAATTAGTCGAAATTGAAATTATAATATAAATTACTTTTATTATGTACAATATCAAAATCAAGTCGATTGATTTTTGAAATCTGATATCATTCTCCATTTTGAAATACAAATTCTAAAAACATTCGATGTAAGCATTCTTGGAAACATTACGAGTTGTCAATAAAATACAACTGTCAGCTGTTACTTACATGTACACGCAATGATTTTGGCTATTAAACAAGCACTACTGATTGAATACATTGAAGCAAAAACACGTTGGCAAAAAAGATATTGATTACGTTAATATTTCATGTATTAAATGTAAAATGCACAGGAATTCGACATTTGTATTGTAAACTTATATTTTATAAAAAAAATATTTAAAACTTAAGGAATACTAGTAATAAAATTTCCAGCACTGCAATAAGTGTGGAGAAATATTTCTCCACTCATTAGAGTTTAATTGTGATATTAAAAAAAAATGAATATTATTTGAGTTTTCTTTATGTGCGACACTACACATGATCGCTGTATTCGTGATGTCACAATAGGGAAATTCAGAAGAAAGCAAGCAAATTTAACGTCATTATCAAATGTTGACCAATTATTCGCCGGGAACAAATATTTCCCTGTTTAGAATGAGGAGAAATATTTTTTCTCACAAGGATCAAGAAATGTGAAAATAAAACAGAAATCAGAGAAATATAGTTCGAATGAGGGATATAAACCTAACGAAGTTATTTAAGCAATATGAAACTTGAAATACAAAAATATGCTTTTATACTTGAATGGTCAGGTTTTACAATAAAACGAGTATACTAACAATATCATTAATCGTATAAAAATAGTCTAGCTGGTATTAAATACGTGTCTTTCTGAAAGTGTCGTAGTCGATAGTATATTTGAGTAAGAACTGACATTCCTGAAGAGACCGCTCGTAAAAACTTAGCCAATGCACAGTTCAATGGCGAGAGCAAGATTAAAATAAAAGAACTTAAACAGGCAAGCACTGGAAGACAACCAGATTGATAATTGATTCGGAAAGAACAAATAAAATACTTTTAGTTCTATGAATCTGTATTAATTATCAACAAACTCGAAAGTTAATAAGCATGCAATTAACTATCATCTGAATGAAATAGTATTTGTAGATATTACGTTACAGATTGATAAAACATGTTATTGGAAAAATGTGTATTGATGACTACGTATACATTTCTTAACATTATACATGTAATAACAATTATTTAGTTTCATATGACTTGAAATGGGATGTTCTCCATGGAAAATATCTCGTTAAATGAAACAATAGGTATATATTGTTCAGGGGGACAATACTGCATTCTAATATAAATTAAAAACGACCAAACACAGGTCGCTTTAACAAGCGTTATATTCACGAACAACGTTTTTAAAATGTGAAATAATGCAAGATGAAAGCTAGTTTCTTCCTGACATGGAAAGGCAAATAAGACATCATTGAAAATATATAACATGTTTTTTTTCAAATTTTGTTTCAGTGCATATAAATACATAGTGCATTGTATTAAACCAAGCGAGCCATCTTTCAAAAATAAACCCTGAATATGTTATATATAACACAACATCAGTATACAGCTGTTCAGAAGTCATACATCGAGTAATAGAAAACCAATGTTTAAGACTAAAAACATGCGAAACACATCAACTATAAGAGAAAAGCAACGGAACAACAGAAACACTGAAGTGCAACAAAAACAAACGTAAACAAACAGAAAAACACACTATTTGATTACAACTGCTATATTTCTGATTTTGTTTAGGACAATTTTACGGAAAAAATTGTGGGTAGAACCTGGTTTTATGGTTGGAGAAACATTTCGTTTATATGGATATGTTACAAAACATCACTAAAACGGCACCAGTATGTGACCGGAATAGAGGACAAATAAATACAAGAACATTCAGCGCAGCGAAAGGCACACACAAACAACAAAAACAGTCATTACAACATGTAAAAAACAGAACAACAACAATTAGATATAAGAAGATGTGGTATGAGATCTATGAGACAACTTGTTATCCAAGTCACAATCTATAAAAGTGAACCATTTTAGGTCAAGGTACAGTCTTCAACACGGAGCCTAGGCTCACAAAGAAAAGCAAGCTATAAAAGAGCCCAAATAATTACTAATGTAAAACCATTCAAACAGGACAACCAACGGTCTAATCTATATAAAAAAGTAGAAACACGTATGAACCACAAAAACCAACGATAACGACTTATAACAGATTCCTGACTTTGGCAGCGGCATTAAATGTTTTAATGCTACTTAACCTTCTCCCTTTTCTGAAACAATAGCATAACATCACAACATAGAAAGACACACTTTAAAATATCAATTGGAATGACTTAACTCAATAAAAAAAAGAAGTGACACAAATAAACACACGATTAACGAATAAATTTGATCTGTGATACAATGCAAATACAGAGTTAATGACAAATAAGGGATTAATTATTAAAGTAAAAGTATCAAGTAATCAATAACGAATATTAGTACTGCAACCAGAGTTCATATTTTAAAACTTTAATGGTCCGGAAGAACACACACCTAAATCATATATCGATGGAAAGAGGAAAACATGTACAATAAGAAAAGTTGGGTCGTAAAAATCCAGAGTGGTCACATTTTTTTAAAATTGAGGTCAAAGGTCAGACCCAAAAATATCAATATTTCAAACACAAGGACAAAAAGGAGAAATATTCTAATATTTATTCAATAGAATGCTACAAAAACGATTCAATTATAAGCATATGCTATTGACGATGTTAAAACGACAACTTTGACTACTTAAATGAAGAGCTGTCATTACAAAATGGCGTTGATTTGGAACCTTCTGATTTTTTTTCCATTTAAGACATAGCAAAAGAATAAGAGGCCTTGACCTTTTCACATCCATAAACATTCATACTGTGTATAGTGTTTCACTACAGTATATTACAGAATTATTTTCTAAACTATAAAACACCATTTTATCAAATTATTTCAATATTTTTTCTATCTTTGAAAAAAACAAAATTCAAGCACTGAAACAGTGTTTTTAATTTTGCATCGTGAAGGTTGTGTATTTTGTTAAAATTAGTATCTAGTTATAGATAAATACATATTGTTTATTTGCAAAGCCTGGACAGAGCAGTTGTAACACAAAAAGTACTATAGTCACCCGAGGCGAATGCAAGGTTTAAAAAAAATGAGTGTAAAACAAAGTCAGTTTAGTTGATGAACATTTTTTTAGTGGAATAATCCTGGTAAAAAAGTTAACTCATTATTTTTTTAAGGGAAGGATGAAAAGTTATACAATGCAATGCCAATTTTCTAATGTTGTAATTCAAAATCAGTCATAATCATTATATAACTTTTAAAAGCGACACACAATAGCTCACGAACTCATTAAACAGGGACATGAATCAATCTCTTAGTCATCATATGCGGATACAGTACGCGTATTAGCATTATAAGACACTTTCCTTTTTTATAAGAACAAGTTCGGCGCAGGACAGAGTTTGTTCAAAGCAAACACATTTTTGTTAGTACAAATTCTATCTGGAGCGTAAATACCGTCATGATTCGGTCAAACTCGTCATATACAGCCTTACCTTTGCATAGGAAACACACAAGCATTGTGAGTACAAAGTTTCGATCAATGTTCGTGACACATATTCCCATATGCATACGCATGATATATCTACACTGCCAATCCCAAATGTAATGGGGCGAATGTTGCTTCAGAAACGATTGATTCTGTAATAGCCATACTTTTACGAATTTTTGTTATCTTTAGGGACAGAATACGGTTCAGAAGCGCCTTTGTGTTATTTTTTCATCAATTAACTAACAAATGAACTTTTGAGCCTAGGCTCCGTGTTGAAGACCGGACCGTGATCTATAATGGTTTACTTTTATAAATTGTGACTTGTATGGTGTGTTGTATCATTGGCACTCATACCACATCTTCCTATATCTATTAAGAAGTTTTGCGGGCATCATTTCCATAGAAATACCAAAACGAGGACATAGCTCATAAGAACACTGGTGGCAGGGTGAAGTAATTGTTCTTCTTTTAATGTATCCTTCATTTTTTCATTAACTCCTTGGTGTAATTCTGAAAGTCTTAACATAGACTTCAATTTTCCTGCAGAAGATATGGCATCCCCTATATTGAATTCAGAGCTAAACTCTATACTAGTATATATCCCATGGCCCCCTGTGTCTGAATTGTAAGGTGTCACAATGTCTAGTTAGTTCTGGAGCTTGGCAGTTTGGTAAGCATCAGAGACAATATTGGGTAAAAGTGATCGGTATATGTAGAGTATGTGATACCTGAGAAAGGCTTGTTCTTATGGAAGAACAAGTCACATCACTAACAATCGTTATTAATGAACTGACAGCAAGTTCAAATTCTATTTTTTCAGTAACTATTTTACTTAATTGCACAGGTGTTAACTTCAATAAGTACTTGGTTATGCATGAATAAATGATTACTCACATTAATAAGCACAATAAGACTGTCAACACGTTTAGAGGACTCAGTTTTGTGTAGTTTTCTGTTTTTTGTAAAGGTTTTTCTTTTACAGAAAAACACTGTTTTCATATCCAAACTACAAAGAAGAAACTGAGCGCGAGATCGTATAAAAGTGTCAGGTTGTGAGGATTCATGTCGATCAGTTTGATCACAGATATGAATTTCTGTTGTTTCTAATTTAAAGTTCCCCATTGGTGACTGGGGAAACGAAATATGGTCACTTGGTCTTCTTCCGACCGGCAGTAAAACGAAGTGGGACGTCCGTTTTGCTGTGCGGGATGAATCAAGTTCGCAGTCACGTCCGGTCAGAATGGGGACTTAAAATCCGATGCCTCGTGTAAAGGGAGTACCACGTTCTTTGCACGTTAAAAACCCTTGCAACAACTCTTTGAGGGGTCCGTTGCAATGGAAAATTTCTGTCCAAGTCCTATAGACCATCATTTTCCAGTGGCAGTCTAAATTTTCCAGACCATCATCCCGAATGGCCTCTATTATATGACAAAACCTACCTATTGTTTTTATTCTTAACTTGTTCTCGTTCTGAACATGCATAAAATATTTGCCACTGGACGTTAAGCAACCAACAATCAATCAATTAATCAATCTAATTTAATGACGCACCAATTGTGCCTTCTGGTGCAAGTCTCATAACATCACTGATGATTCGCCAAAGGAAAGCAGAATGTTAAGAGAAGTTGGTTTTAGCATCACCTTGTCACACACCAAATCTCTGCGAAACTTATAGTACTTTTTCCCCCGACAACTTGCATGCATATCAATTGCTCTGAAGTTAAACATTAACATACAATGTATTTTCACACAATATCAACTAAGTCATTATCCGGAAAAAACTCTTATCCAAAGGATTTGGTTAACTTTTATAAAAAGTCAAAATTTTATAAACAAAAATATAACTTATTTACAGAAAATACACGAAGGAACTACTATATATATTCAAATCACTCAAAAATAAAATAACTTCTCCTACAAAATCTACATAATCACATCGAAACTATCAAACTGATTGTGAAGGAAAAAATAAAAGCTGGAGTTGATTGACGGATAGGAAAGTTCCGTAGTTAAAAAAGGTACAAATGATGTTTTTATTTTTGAGTTTTTGACCAAATTGTTTAGAATCTGCCCAATAAAATTTGCATGCAGTATCGCAATAATATGTTTTGTCCTCTCAAATGTCAAATACTGTTTTTGATTCATACGTTTTCTCGTTTTCAAAGAAAAATGCGTTAAATTTCTATCTAAAAAAACAGCCAACTTTAAGTTTGAAAGTTTTACTTGGAGATGGTATTATATTTATGTCTTCATCATTCCGATGATCCTTGATGATGTGTGCATAGAAAATATTTACGAAAATAAAGGTTAATTTAACCAAAAAATGTATTTTTGGATTTTAAGGTAACTACCCAAAACCGTAAATTGAGGGGTACCCCCATTAAAGAGATAAAATACAAAAATGTGACCATAGAAACATTTTACGACCCGACGGAAATTAAAATATAGATATTATTCTATCATATAAAACAATTTGCAGCCGTGTGTTATTCCGGACCATTAAACTCGTTAACTAAGCGTCTTTTTCGATGTCAGTTGCAGTACTATATAACGTGACGGTACCCAAATTGCACCTATTTTGACAGTTTTTTCACCTACGGTTTTTTTATGATCAAGAAACAAATGTCATTAATGTGTTTATTTTGAAGCCCTATTCTTCTTTATTGTATAGGTACACCAATTTAAATTTTAATCCATATTGAGTCATAAAAAATGGGTTTGAATCAACCTCCAAACTATCCATGATTCTGTAAAGAGGAGTACCCAAATTGCATCCATGCTTAAATTCACATCGTCAAAAGTCGAATAACCGAGCTTTTGTTTAATTTCTTCAAATATTTTGAACAATTGGATATTGGTCCATGCTTACTCTTCATATTTTACGAAATGAATACTTATAATATATTGTATTTGCTAATTTTAAAAAGATGACGTTTTCGTTACGTCGCATGATGACGTTTTCGTACATTTTGCTTTTTCAGTAAACAGTCCATCTGTTGATAAATACTGTGAACGTTTTGGTATATCTAAATATGTTTACCTATGTTGAAAGACGTGCATAGTATCAAATCATAGAAATACAAATTGTTTAGTCTCTAGGAAATCTTGTAAAATTTCCGTTGCTATTTTTTCTAAATAGGTGCAATTTGGGTACTCGGTGCAATTTGGGTACCCTTACGTTATAATTCTGACATTCATACAACTATTTTCACAAAACTGGTCCAAACAATAATCATGATTATGACAGTATTCAAAGGCTAATTTAAAAAACAAAAGCTGTGACACGTCATAATTATTTGGACTAAAACAATGCACTTTCCATGAAAAAATAAAATTAACTCAACTATAATGACATACCTGACATTTGTAAAAGGTACTGAAAATACAAAATGTAAACCACAAACGTTTAGACATAACACAATATCCAACAAATCCAGAAACGCGATAACTAAAAACATGTACGTTGGATGTATTTATACCGATATACGTCGTATACACTTAACAAAGCAGTCAGATTCGGAAATTGGTCACGTTCGGTTCATCCTAAATATGGATGTTGTTTTTTTTTTGGTTTTTTTTTTCATTGGGTATTTATCTCGAAATGTATGATATTTTGTTTATTGTGTAAATAATTATTAATTTCTGTTTGTATGCAAAATCTTCATATACATGGAGGAAATAAAGATTCATTCATTCATTCATTCAATATGAGACGTAGTTCAAATGCCGTTAGTTAGTTCAGATACCGACACATCGTTTAGATCAACCAAATTAATGAAATTCATTACGAAACAAAAATGCGAATCGATCTGTTCGATACAGTCTGCCTCACAATATGTTCAAATATACACAATCTCACAAGGAATGTGTTAATGAACATTCATAGCATGGCACAATTTAAAGAATCATACTGATGAACACAGAAGGTGTAAAATAACGGTAAACAAATCCTTCATGTAACTGCGAACTTTTTAGGATAACAAATATTTAGTATTGCTTACTTTTTTTAAAAGCTTACAACTGAACAATGCGTTTTATATATCTCAACTCGTGTATGTAACAATGTTTTAAATTTTAACGACAGATGTTTATGTATTACTGAAATATTATTACACCAGGGTTTTCGATATCACAAACTAGTCAAAACTATATAATAACAATAGCTGTGATTTATTTAATTATTTTTCATGCCTTCATGCTTATTAGAAAATTACAAAATTATGTAATGTGCTATATAAATATAATGTATATTCATGTATACTATGGAGAAGAGGGAACTAAGTTGAAAAACTTGTGTCTACTCCATTTGTTTTGAACAATAAAAATATGTTTAAACTAATATACGAGTTTCTTATTCTAGGAAAAAAATATTATTTTCATAATTTTATGTTTATAATGTTTTTATATTTGTTAGAATAGTGAAATTTAAATGCCAGATGTTATTCGTTGCGACCTGTTCTTTGTAATGAGTACATAACGACATTGTGTTGTGTGAAATTCCAACTGTTAAGTCTAAGTCGTCAAGTATTTGATTTTACTAAACAGAAATAGTGGATATCAATTCATGTTTGTCTTTTGAATTTGTTGCTTTATTTATGACGGCATGAAGCAGATATGGGTAATATTATGTTGTTGTGAATGTACTGGCCGGAGCTCATTTGTACAATATGCTATCAACGTAAATAGAATAATAAAAAATGCATTATAGACACAATTATATGCTGTATCGACAAAATAACGTGTCACTTACCTTAGGCGTAATTGGCACAACTTTTTGGAATTTTGGGTTCTCAATGCTCTACAACTTTGTATTTGTTTGGCTTTTTAACTGTATTGATCTGAGCGTCACTGATGAGTCTTATGTAGACGAAACGCGCGTCTGGCGTATTAAATTATAATCCTGGTACCTTTGATAACTATTCAAGCTTTTTGATCGCTTTACAATGCGTTGCGATGGCATTGCTATATCAAGTTCATTCATATGAACCTGCATTTAATTGAGAACTATAAAAATATTTCAGAATATTAGCTATTGTCGTTTGCCAATAAAATGGGCAGATTTTTATTAAACATACAGTCAAGTAGATTTATTATAGACAATTGTTAGACTGAAAATAGTCACACAATACTTTCTTTCAAACATTTCTGATGATGTAATTAGTTATCAAAGGTACCATAATTAAAATACGCCAGACGCGCGTTTCCTCTACATAAGACTCATCAGTGACGCTCAAATCAAAATATCTATAAAGCCAAAGAAGTACGAACTTGAAGAGTATCGAGGATACAAAATTTCAAAAACTTGTGCCAAATCCGACTAAGGTAATCTATTCCTGGGATAAGAAAATCCTTAGTTTTTCGAAAAATTCAGAGTTTGGTAAACAGGAAATTTATAAAAAAAAAAATGATCACATGATTGATATTCATGTCAAAACCGAAGTGTTGACTACTGGGCTGGTGATACCCTCGGGGACGAAACGTCCACCAGCAGTGGCATGGACCCAGTGGTTTTAAATAGTTATCAAAAGTACCAGGATTAGTACCAGGATTATAATTAAGTACGCCAGACGCTAGTCGACAATTGTGACACTGTCAAATATTATTCACACAATACTTTCTTTCAAACATTGTTGAGGATGTAATTTGTTATCAAAGGTACCATAATTAAAATACGCCAGATGCGCGTTTCCTCTACATAAGACTCGTCAGTGACGCTCAAATCGAAATATTTATAAAGCCAAACAAGTACAAAGAGCATTAAGGATCCTAATTCCAAAAAGTTGAGCCAATGAGTTAGACTGACAAAGCGATGCGAAATGTCTTAAACGGACCCAAACTCATCAGTGGAAAACAAACTGACAATGTCATGGCAAAAACTAAAAACGACGAAATCATGAACAAGATTACTCAAAACACCAATGGAAATCTTAAGACTGAGCCACCAAAAACACTAGAATAAAAATGATTTCAGATGTTCCGGAAAAGTAAGCATACCCTATTCCACATGTGACGCATGTCGTGTTACTCTCATAGTTATTTAGGTTTTACTTTTTAGATACAGCTATCTTGTTGTTGGAAAAATGTTAATCACAAAAGTACTGAACTCCGAGAAAAATTCAAAACGAAAAGTCTCTAATCAAATGGCAAAATCAAATGATAAAACACATCAAACGAATGGATATTTCTGACTTGGCACACGCATTTTCGAATTTAGAAAATGGTGTATTGAACCTATTTTCTGGTTTTATAGCATTAAACCTCTCACTTATATGACAGTCGCAAATACATTCAACTATATTTACAACGACGTTTGAACAAAACAGTCAGTTGTTTTTATGTCTGCCGTTTTTATCAATTGTGCCGTATATTGATACTGAGTTTACTGAATAAATTTTGTTCATTTTTTGAGAAGCCTGGCAATTGTGATTGAATTAAAAATTAAAATTTGAAATACCATTGTGAACCACTGGTTATATTTTGACGGTAAAAATGTTTCTAAATATTCTTTATTCTGATTGGTTGATGTCACTTGAATACAAGACGCTGTTGTTTAATGTGTATCTGCCCGTCAAAATTTTGACTGGACGTATTTTGGTATACAAATGTCCGGTTACCGTCCGTCTGCCCGTCTGTCCGTCCGTCTGTCTGTCTGTCCGGCGTAAACATGTCGCACCGTAACTTGAGAACGACTTATCTAAATTTCATGAAACTTTTTATTTCTTGTTTCTTATGATGGTCAAATGATCTGTATACTTTTTAGTGAAAATAAGATTTTAACTTTTTGAGTTACAGCACTTTGTAACTAAAACAGGGTTGTGGTTTTTTTTCACATGTCGCACTGTAATTCAAAAACGATTATTGATTATTGCTTAAAACTTTACACACTTCTTTGTTATTTTAGGGCCCCGCCTTCAGGCGGGTCGCCCTATAGTGACCAGTCTTTCCGTCCGTCCGTCCGTCCGTAACACTTTAACTTTGTGTCCGCTCCATATCTAGAGAACCATTATGATTTCATACTTCATACTTTACATGTTTATTGACCACCACCAGAGGGCGTGTCATGGTGTATGTACAACTTCCTAGGTCAAAGGTCAAGGTAAAAAGAAACTTTGGTTTCAGTTGACAACCCTGTGTCCTGTTGTGAAGATCGTGTCCGCTCTATATCTTGAGAACCGTTATGATTTCAAAGTTTATACTTGACATCCATGTTAACCAACACCAGGCGGTGTGTCATGATGTATGTACAACTTCCTAGGTCAAAGGTCAAGATCAAAAACTTTGGTTTCAGTTGACAACCCCGTGTCCTGTGGTGAAGATCGTGTCCGCTCCATATCTAGATAACCGTTATGATTTTATACATAATACTTAACATGTTTATTAACCAGCACCAGAGGGTGTGTCATGATGTATGTACAACTTCCTAGGTCAAGGTCAAGGTCAAAAACTTTGGTTTCAGTTGACAACCCCGTGTCCTGTGGTAAAGATCGTGTCCGCTCCATATCTAGATAACCGTTATGATTTCAAAGTTTATACTTGACATCCATTTTAACCAACACCAGAGGGTGTGTCATAATGTATGTACAACTTCCTAAGTCAAATATTGTTCAAACATCAATCCATATATCCAGAAGTCACCTTAGAGTATTCAACAATGAGTTCACATCATGCAGTCATATCACTATTATACTATGAAAGTAAGTTGAGAATATTTATCAGTTTTAACTTAAAATCTTAGAATAAAATCACACATGAAACTATGTAATAACTTCAAATCATGCTTCATATCAGATTATCCATACAACTTATTTACCCCACGTTATTGACAGCGGGGCCCACAGAGATGGCTCCCATATCAATGGTATCTAGTTAATCTAACGATCTGTATACTTTTTGATGATGATTCAAAATTTCATTTTTGAGTTATTGAGTATTTTGTAAAAAAAAAGGGGGAGGGGTTTTTCACATGTCGCACCGTATCTCAAAAAACTATTGATAATTATTGCTTAAAACTTTACACACTTCTTGGTTATATTAATTTTAATATCTGTATACTTTTTGGTGATGACTCAAAATCTTATTTTTGAGCTATTGAGTATTTTGTAAAAAAAGGGAGTTTTTTTTTTACAAATTACATGTCGTTCCGTATCTCAAAAACAATTTATGATTCTTGCTTGAAACTTTACACACTTTTTTGTTATATTAAACTAAAGATCTGTATACTTTTTGGTTTAATTCAAAATTGTATTTTAGTGATATTTAGTTTTTTTGTAAAACAGTGTGTGTGGGGGGGGGGGGGGGGGGGGTCACATGTTCCGCTGTGTCTCAAAAACAATAAATGGTTGTTGCTTAAAACTTTTTCATAAACTATTTATGAGTATTGCATAAAACTTCCACACAAGACGTCGGTCGTATCATAGCTCATGGCGCAGCTGTTTATTTTAAGTGTAGGATTTTTGTGGCACATTGAAATTTTTTTGTTGATTTTTTTTACCCAACCATCCGCCACTTACTACTGTATTAATGCATTTATATTTATCTTTTTATAAAGTGATAATGTAGGCACTACGAGTTCCTAGTCCAAATGTGTATTTGTCTCTGTTAATTTGATACTGATTGCTTGTCGCTTGTTGGATTATTAATTTATTTTGGCATGGCTTATAGTTTACTTAAACACCATATTTTGTATAACTGTTTGTAGTGTTTTGGTTTTATTAGTTGGGCCGCTATACTATTGAGTGACTTATGAACTCATTTGTTAGAAGCCTGGTTACTTAGAATAAAATAAAAATACACCTAGTTTAATACGAGAGGCCAGTGATGAGTCTTGTTTAGAATTAAACGTAAAGAATGAAATTGCAACAGCCCAGTTGTCAGCACTTCGGTGTTGACATGAATATTAATTATATGGTATTTTTATAAATTTCCTGTTTACAAAACTTTGATTTTTTTCAAAAATCTAAGAAGTTTCTTATCCCAGGAAAAGATTACCTTTGCCGTATTTGACACAAGTTTTTGGAATTTTGGTCCTCAATGCTCATCAACTTTGTACTTGTAAATTTATAAAAAATATCATGTAAGTGATATTCATGTCCACACTGAAGTCCTGACTGGTACCATCGAGGACGAAGCCTTCACTAGCAGTGGCAATGAGCCAGTGGTGTAAATAATTTTTTAAAGATAAGAAGCTAATAATTTGATACGTCAGATGCGCATTTCGTCTACAAAAAACTCATCAGTGACACTTAGATCAAAACAGTTTGCTCATTTGATGATAAAAATAATGTACCAAACAATTACGAACTTAAAGGTTAACACTAGTCAATATCAAGCAATTGAACAAATGAAAATTGACATATTCCTGACCTGGTACTGGTATTTTCCAATGAAAATGATAAGTTAAATCGTGCTTTATGGCTTGATGGCTAAATGAAACTCCCTCTTTAATGTATATGTCTGTTGCCTATAATTTCGTTATATTCTCAGTATTTGGTAGGCAAATAAAAAGCGCATTTTTACTCATTGTTGACAGTCGTACAGTGACCTATATTTGTTATTTTTTGACATTTGGTCTCTTGTTGAGAGTTGTCTTATTGGCAATCATACCACATCTTCTTTTTATAGGGCTTTGCGTTACAAAACTTTGATACAGTAGTCAAATACTGTTATATAACAAGAATGTGTTAATAGTACACGGATTCCCTACTCGTTTCAGTGGACCGTAAATTGTGATAAAAACTCTAATTTTGGCAATAAAAAGAAAGATCATATCATGGGGAACGTGTGTACTAAGTTTCAAGTTGATTGGACTTTAACTTGATAACACACTACCGTGACCAAAAATTTAACCTGAAGCAGGAAAGACAGATGCACGAATGAACGGACAAACAGACGAACGAACGAACAGACGCACAGACCAGAAAACATAATGCCTCTCTACTATCGTATGTTGGACATACCAATAAAGTAACACAGATAAAACTTAACTATTTTTAAAATTAAACAAACATGTAAATTGAGTTCTCAAGTTGAAATTTAATGTCTTTTAGTGTTTGCTGATCATCTTGTAAAATTTTTCGTATATGATTGACCATAATATGATAAAGGAATAACGGAATTGAGACTAAATGAATGATTTATGACAATAGTTTGAAAGAGTTTTATTATTTCATTTTAAAGTTCAGGAAATGAGATCAGTCAATAACAGCATACACTTTTACTTCAGCAACTTGTAGATACTCTTTTCCCTTTATCGTCAACTTCACGTAACGTGCATATATGTTGGTATGGTGACATTTAAAAGCAAGATGTTCTCCATTTCGACCCGGTCCTTTGTAATGAGCACATAACGACATTCGGTTGTGTGATGGTCCAATTGTTATGTCTAAGTCGTGAAGTCGTTCTCCTGAAATATATGATTTTGCTTTGATCAATAACAGTGTGTTTTGACTGATCTCAAGAAATGCAAAGTTTAATTTTTTTACCATACACTCAGAACCTATACTAGCGAAGATAATGTTTTTGTTATTAGTTAAGATTATCAAGTCATCTAATGTTTATCTTTCGATTTTGTAGCTTTTTTTCATGACGACATCAGGTAGATATAATTATGGATATTATGAGAACATTTTGATTCGCAGTAGACACATGATATGAACTGAGTTTCATGATTTACATCATATAGTAACAGTTCACCAGATTACGTCTCACTCAAACCGGGCATATATACTCTTTGATTTCTCGTGTTCAAGAATTTAAAGCAGAGCAGCTACATCTAGTTCTGTAATAAATGGTAACAAGAGGACCTTGTGTATTGAATCCGGGGGGATGTAAAAAAGGGATTCGCTGGTTGTCGTTTGTTAACATGTTACATATTCTTTTTCGTGTTTTAACATAAATTAGGCCGTTAGTTTTCTCGTTTAAATATTTTTTAACATTTGTCATTTCGGGGCATTTATAGCTGACTATGCGGTATGAAATTTGCCCATTGTTGAAGGCCGAATGGTGACTTATAGTGTTTACTTTCTGTGTCATTTGGTCTATTGTAGAGAGTTGTCTAATTGGCTACATCTTCTTTTTTATATGTAATTTCATTAATGATATTCATATGATAGAGGGAGAGATATTTTACTACTTACCACAACAACTTTTCCTGTTGAAAACTTCAACTCGTTTTATCTTATATTCTTTCCCTAAATCAACCTCCAAGTATGGCATCTTTTCAAATTGTGTGCATGATATTGTATCGAAATTTCCATCGAAAGCTAAATTACTACTATATTAGACTGAACTTTCTTTTATTCGTTTTCCAAATGCAACTTCTGTCAAACGCTCCGTACTCTGTTCTATGGATAAAAAAAATGACCTCAAAGGCAAACAATAGTTGTCTGTGTTGCCAAGTTAGCAAGATAAACATATAAATGTACATTGTATACTAACTTGAATTGCTAAAATCACCCGAAAATCGGCATATTGGACTTTCATCCTTTTTGAGGGTTAAGTTAACCATTGATTACACGTATCATAAGATATGTAAATCGAGATATTTTATTTTTTGTTTTTATAGTAATTTTGTTTCTGTCGGCACTTTTTGAAAATGGCCCTTCTGTGAAAAAAAAAATCCCCGCCAAATTGGCCCTACCTCTTTGTTTCCACACATAGATTAGCATTAAAGTCAATGGGAGATTTTTTTACTGAATTTACCCCTATAGACACTCAAATTCATCAGGCAAGCTACGAAATGTGATATGACGCACTAACGGACAGACAGACATAGGTGAAGTAGTATAACCCTTCCTGCGGAGCGGGGTATAAAAAAGAAATAACAATTTCTGAATTTTTATATAACCATGTGTCAGGGATAAACTAGATTTCTGAACCCCTTTTTATCTCGATCAGCTGCATTAAAAGGTGTGCGTTACTAACGTACATAACATGTTAGCAACTCTTATAATCCGAATACTTTATAACAAAATAAAAGTAAACAAAATAATACAAACCTCCTTGTAGTATTTCTAGTATTTTATGCAACAATTTCGAATGTTGATTTAAAGTTGCTGTGTTATGATTTATCTTTGAATCTATTTTTTGCAATATCTCTAAATTATATCCATTTACAGGTGACAAATAAGAAATCAGAACAAAAACTGCAAAAATGCACACTTTGCTGTATGTTTGTGTTTGCTAATATTGAACAATTTCAGAAATATTTTATAAGACTGAGAAATCGGACCTATTTACAGATGGTCCGAGACCACAATAGAGTCCCTAGTGTTAACAGTGGGTTACTTGCCAATAATTTTCATACCCCTTCCAAATTTATTTCTCCATGTTTTTAAAATGCCTCAAATTGTAAGTAGGGGTGTAAAATTACACTGTAAAAAAATTTGGGTCCAGAATTTTACAGGAAAGTAGTGATTTGGTCTAGCTGAAAAAGGTTAAAAATTAGCACTTCGAAAGCTGTCAAAAGATTTCAAGACACCCTCAACACAAAATTGTCAATATTTTGAGTTAGAGGCGATGAAGTTTTCTATAATTTTGATATAATTTGTCCCAAAAGTAGTACAACACACTGTAAAAATTTCATTGAGAAAGCGCAGGTGGGATATTTTCAATTTCCATTTATGTTCTAAAATAAATACACTACGAATTAATTGTGTTCTCGGACCAGATAGGGTTAATCACGCCAAATCAACATTATTTTACAATTTATTTTATTTTATACAACTGCAAATCAATGACAAGATAATTTGATATGATGGTATCGTTTTCGTTATTGATGATTGTCATTTTTTTTTCATCAAATTAATGACATACACATCTACTTTAGTACAAGTAATATTGATGTACAGTATTGAAGATGCATATCAAAGTTACATCTGTATGAACTGTACACTAAGTCTTGTAAAGCTGTATATAAACTGTACATCTGTAAAACTATGTATCAATTGTACAGTTGTAAAGCTGTATATAGACTGTACATCTGTAAAGCTGTAATAAACAGTACATCTGTAAAGCTGTATATAAACAGTACATCTGTAAAGCTGTGTATAAACTGTACATCTGTAAAGCTGTGTATAAACTGTACATCTGTGAAGCTGTATATAAACTGTACATCTGTAAAGCTGTAAATAAATAGTACATCTGTAAAGCTGTATGTAAACTGTACAAAGCATTTGGTCTTATTGAAGAGTTATGTTATTGGCAAGAAAACAAATATGATCAACAATTGACCACCATTTATTTACAGGCCTTGACTTTAGAAAGGCTCATTATGGCTACATCAAAATAAGAAATATGGTATGATTGCCAATAACATAACTCCTTTGAATTTTTTTGCTTATTTGTTCTATGGTCTATCTATGCATATCTATATATATACCACATTTTCATGGTCCAACAAAAATGTTTAAAATGTATACATTTTACTTTTTTCTAGCTTCTCATGTGATATCCATACCTTTTTGGTCACTATTTATGTGTTGCGTTTAAATATGAATTGTAACACTTTACAGTGACTGAACAGGTAAAACAAATACTTCTCAAGAAACAAATAAAAGAAAACTACTTGGAACAGCACCAGACTACAATGTACATGTATGTATGAATAAAAACTCAGATCAGAATAGCATGAAGGATATTATATGTCCTTGTGAATAAGCAAGGAAAGCTTTTAATAATAGTGCCTATTCTTTAATTTACTAGATTTTTCATTCATTGTCTGTGCAAATTTCAACATAATTTGTCATAAATTAAATTGTTATCTAACTTTACTCAAACTTTCAGTGGTGGATCCAGAAATTTTCATAATCGGAACCCACTGACTGCCTAAGAAGGGGCCAACTTCAGTCATGCTTCAGTGATTCCCTATAAAAACAACAAAATTATTCCTACAAAAGGGGTGGCCCAGGCCCCTAGAAAAACCCTCTAACTCAACCTCTGACTTTAATTTAATATGACAAGTGTTTCATTCACCAAAATACTGGTGTGTTTCTGTGATAAATATCATGCACAATTTTATAAATGAGAGGGGAAAGAAGATCCACATGTGGTGTACAATGTACCTGCACATGACAACTGCCCATTTTTTTTATCACAACTAATCATGCTGATACTGGCATTACCAGAGAGTACCAGTACACATCAAATGAAAAATCACAAATAACTGATACATATTATCAGATATTACAGAATTAAATATATTTTAAATTTATTACAAAAAAATGTGTTCTCAATCTTGTAGATATATATTACTGGATCTCATTTACATGTAAGTACCAAAGACAACTGTCTATCATGTCTATCCAAGTCACAATTTATAAAAGTAATCTATTAAAGGTTGTAGTTTGGTCTTCAAGGCAAAGCTTGGTTCACACCAAACAGCAATTGTATATAGTCCATATCAATCATGACAATGGCGTTTCTTTTAGTAGGTAAATAATATTGCCATGGAACTTTTTTCATGAGTGTTATAGTCTATAGAGTATTACTTCTTGTTTGGTGGAATAGTGAAATAGAAGTCAATATGTTCTTGCTCAAACCTATATTGAAGGTGTCATGATTGTCATCCTCAGCTTAAGCAATGTGTTACTGTAATTTGAATTTCAAAATTCTGAGCGATGTTTTCCGAAACACTGGTCAACTCCACCATAGCGAACCATTCAGTAAATTATGGCGAAAAATATCTTCTTAAGTAAAGAATTGTCGCATAAAAATTAAATAATAGAGTGCACAGGAAATGGTGAAGTTCACATAGTCTAGTATGATTAATCATTTAAAAAAAAAACGAGCAAAAAGGGGGGGGGGGGATGTGGCGTATGCCCTCTACGTCTCCCTCTGGATCCACCACTGCCTCCTGTTGTTGTCCATTTTGTCAAGTAGTAATCCTCAAAAGTATGTTCACGTTATATGCTATTTTTATCAAGTTAATATAAACACAGAATACATATTATTATAATATCATTCCCCATTTCCATTCTCAATTTTATTAAGTCGCCTTCCATTATAACACGGGTACACCAATAATACAACAAAAATAACATATTAATAGAAAAAAGCGCTATGTTTTCATATTGCTTGAAGTGCAATATTCCAATAAAAATAAACTACTCACAAACCACTGATCTCAATATAATCAGCTAAAATACGGCAAGCTTTTTAGAAAAGCTATTACTTGTATATATATAAACTTATCACAGAAACCAGCTTAATCAATCTGTACTCCAGACGATCGTTTCGTCTACAAAGGATTCATGAGTGACGTTCGAATCAAAAGGGTTATTACCGCCAAACAACGTAATAAGTAATACGTATATACGTTATATATCAAAGTATGAAACAAAGCAATTAATTTTTAAATCTTTGTAAGAAATATACTCAAGATTTATGCATAGTTTTATCGTACAGAAATTAGGAAATTAATTGAAAATTAAAGAAACAAACATTAAACAAAGCAAACAAAATATAAATTTCGTTTTAGATTCATTTTATCCTATGTCAGCATCTATAAACTTTCACGAAGCAAACCGCCAGCCCTTCTCACATCCACAATTGTTAATCTATATAAGACTATACAAGATCGCTTTTCCCTTTCTATTTGCAACTAGCATCTTACAGCTTGATCTATCAATGTGTACCACTACTGGCTCCTTCAATCCATTCTCACTTGTTAGCACCTGTTTATAGTTTCGTCCGTTGGGAGAGATAACAACAACATTGTTAGAATTTTCTCCTACTACGTACACATTTCCATCTCTGTCTACAGATATACCGAAAGGAGCGTTGAGAACATTTTCATTTTTGAACTCCCATTTTACGTTCCCTTGAAAGCCAATGCATGTCACACTATTGTCGTTACAGTCTGTATAAAATATATTGTCTCTAAAAACTGCAACATATGAATTGTCAGGTATACTAGTTTTACTAACATTGTCAATAGATGCATCATTTAGGCTGATTATCTGTATTCCATCCTTTCCAGAACAATAAATCAACTTGTCTTCAATGTATGCTACTCCAGTGTTTACTGTATTGACTGTCAATGGTTTATTTACTTTCTTTGTTTTCAAGTCAATCAAATTGATTTGAAGGCAGTCCTTAAAATAACCAGATGTCACAGCAACTGAGTTATCGTCAATTAATGCCAGATCGAATACAGGACCGAATTCTCTAATTTCGAATTCTGGTGAACCATCTGGCTTCAGAATTTTAATCATTTTATACGCACTGCATGCAAATACCATTCTACAATCAGGCAGTAATGTACACCCAGCGATAAATCGAAGCTTTGCGTCAAATGATTGCAGCAATACAGGTTTTAGGTTGTCAATTGTTATAGGTGTAACCGTTACCATCATCTGTGCTTGTTTATCCTTTTGTTTAAGGATTGGTATCTTACACAGATTTTCTGTCACCACGACATCTCCAAATTTTTTAATCGCAGATAGCAAAAACGTATTAGGTTTCCATGACATTTCAATTTGGTTCGCACCATCACTTTTGATCATTGATTGAATGTACAGTTCGTTAGCTGCAACTTCTTTTTCTATGTGTTTTAAAGCAAGAAAAGCTTGCAGCTCTGATGCGTATTGCTTTATATTGGCTATGTTGGTTTGGTGTTCTGTAATCTTGTGTTCTTTATCCATCAATGACTTCAGTATTATTCGTATTTTGTTACTTTCTTCGTTCTCTCTCTTTTTCAATTCTTTGAGCATTTCATCTTGAAGTTTATCAAGATGTTGAGTAATCTTAGCTCGAGTTTCTTGCACCGCTTTCTCAATCTCCCTAATCTTCTTGCCAAGGGATGCCAAGTTTTCTTCCCAATTGGTCCTTAGTCTTTTAAAATTTTTAGCTACCTCTGACAAACTCAGTACAATTTCTGCAAATGCATTTGAAGACTTGATGTCTCGCAATATATCATCAATATCGGTCAAATCTTTGCAATCATTGTGAGTTTCAACTATACATTTCTTGCAGCACGGACAATCATGCTTTTTACAGAATATCTGATATTTCTCATTGTGCTTATCACAAGATAGTACCAATTGTAATACTTTGTTTGGTAGTTTCTTGTACTCGGTAATACATACGGTGCCATGATTTCTGGTCCCTTTTGAAATACCATGGTGTTCATTACACTCTTCACACAGCCCTTCATCGCATTCTGAACACCAGACAATCGATGGTTTGGTAATATGGCGATAATCACAGACTCCACAAACACTCCAGTTACTTGTCATTATTCTGCAAACAAAAAAGCTGGCTTAAACATAAATTTATATAATCGACAAATCTGTTTTATTCTAGGCATTCGTTCATGATTCATTTAACAAACAATTGATTAAAGAGATTTATCTTTGGTGTAAACTTTTTTAAAAATTAATTATATCTGTGGCGCAGCTAGACAATTTTTACCTAGATACAAAATACCCCCAGCGGTTCCAGAGGAGACGACCTTCTGGCACAGTCACTTGTTTCAATCCATTATCAGATCAATATATATATTATATGCCCCTGCCATGGCGGCACCCACGAAATTTACTAGCTAAAGACAAAAAGTAATATGTCCACTAGAAAAAAGTAATTCGGGAAAAAAACAATGTTAACAGTTAACAACTTAAAAATTACGTCTGCTTTACTTCAGAATAATGTGTAAATATCTTTAATTTTATGATTACATAATCAACGTCAGATGTGAGAACATTGATTGTTTACATCGGTACTTGTCAGGTTTACTACACAATAATATGGCGACTTTAGAAGCTATTGCCGATCTTAAGTCTGTTGTCATGGGTATTGATTCAAAGGTAACACTCTTTACATCAAGGCTAGACTCTGTCGAACAAAACTTAACACATCTAATTACTGAGGTCAAGTCAGATGTGCTGCAAGTAAGGTCAACTCTTAGTACTACACAAATTGAGGTGGAAAAGCTTATAACAGATCATAACGAGCTAGAGAGAGGTATAAAACACATAGAGTCACAACTCAAAACTCTAGAAATGAAGAAAAAAAATGAAATGTCTGAAAAAAACCAACCTTGACGACAAACTTTTCGCATTGAAAGAAAATCAACTTTTTCTTGAGAAACATGAGCGTAAATACAATATTACGGTATAAAACAAAAACAAGATGAAAACATATGGCAAGTTGTAGACAATTTCATTGTGAAAGATTTGGGAATAGAAAAGTTCAAAGCAGAGAGTCCACCTTGCAAATGCCCACAGGATCCCATCAAGAGCCCCAGTTGTTGGCCAAAATAGACCATATGCTATTATTTATGCGATTTACGCATTACGAAGACAAACAAGGGATAATGTAAAATGCATACAAAGTTATAAATAAATAAATCAGAATAGTTGATGAGTTACCTGTCACAATGAAAGAGGCTTTTGTAAAACTTGCTCGTCAGCAAGTATATTGCTGCTTTGAATTTGTTTTTGCGTGTGAATTTGTTTTTTGCTTGTGTGCTTTTTTCATTGATGGTTTTGTTTGAAGTTGCAATCATAAAGTATAATGTATATATACATAAACTGCATGTTAGTTCATAGTCTTATTATTTCTGCTTAATTTGTTTTTCTTCTTTAGTTTAAACCATAAATACATGTGTTACTTATCATCTTACTTTGGTACATACAGGAAGACCTGAATACTAAAGAAAATGTCTTATTTAATGAGTCCATTATAAAAACAGATGTTTTAAAGAAGGAAAGGGAAAAACAATGATGTAAAAATTATCTATAGATGAGTAAAGAAATAAACTTAGATCTTAATATTTTAGCATTCTAATATTTAGTGCTTTTATAATGACCAATCCTGTGAAATTTGAACTACAGGGACAACAACCCAACAACACGCCATAAGTCAAACAAACACAAAGTAGTGTTTTGGACTTTGAAAGGGATATATTCTTTATACCTAGTATGTCTGTGTTTTCCCTGTAATCCTAATGCTATTTGGTGTAACAACTTCAACTTTAAAAGTACTTTTTATTGGAATAGTTATCAAAGCCGAAAAATAATCTTCACGAAATCAAATCTCTGATTTTTTGGCCGTAAAAGTTTTTTGAAGGCCTGAAAGTTTAACTCGGACATTTCCGCAAGACATTGCAAATATATTGCTTTGAATTAACTATGTAGCTGAATTTATTTTTCAATTCGAATTTTGGTAGCTTAAACTTAGTACAAAACGATCATTTTAGAACTGAAATGTTTCAAGTTTCCAAATTAACTTTCCGATGGGACATTTCCTTTTATTATACTTCACGTTAAAATGCCGTTTTTTGATTGGCTAAGACGAGAGTGTCAATTTACTCTATCACATGGCTGAGCGGGTGACAATTTTTTTTTAATGTTACCCTCTCGTCTAGACCAATCAGAAATCGATAATTCAAAGAACAATGAATTGAATTTACATCAAGGAATTAAATACAATGCTTAAGTTCTACTTTTGGCTCAGATTTTATTATCGACTGTTACAATAAATAAAATAAAATATTTTGCTTGACTTTTGTTGTTTTTTGTCTAATGCCCGTAACGTTGTTATGAACGTGACGTCATAGAAAATACTTTTAAAATAAAAGTAATCTGTAAACGCCAATAATGATAGGACATTCAGTATAATAAATTAAATAACACATAGCTGATCACCATTTATTTACAGGCCTTGACTTTAGAAAGGCTCATTATGGCTACATCAAAATAAGAAATATGGTATGATTGCCAATAACATAACTCCTTTGAATTTTTTTGCTTATTTGTTCTATGGTCTATCTATGCATATCTATATATATACCACATTTTCATGGTCCGACAAAAATGTTTAAAATGTATACATTTTACTTTTTTCTATCTTCTCATGTGATATCCATACCTTTTTGGTCACTATTTATGTGTTGCGTTTAAATATGAATTGTAACACTTTACAGTGACTGAACAGGTAAAACAAATACTTCTCAAGAAACAAATAAAAGAAAACTACTTGGAACAGCACCAGACTACAATGTACATGTATGTATGAATAAAAACTCAGATCAGAATAGCATGAAGGATATTATATGTCCTTGTGAATAAGCAAGGAAAGCTTTTAATAATAGTGCCTATTCTTTAATTTACTAGATTTTTCATTCATTGTCTGTGCAAATTTCAACATAATTTGTCATAAATTAAATTGTTATCTAACTTTACTCAAACTTTCAGTGGTGGATCCAGAAATTTTCATAATCGGAACCCACTGACTGCCTAAGAAGGGGCCAACTTCAGTCATGCTTCAGTGATTCCCTATAAAAACAACAAAATTATTCCTACAAAAGGGGTGGCCCAGGCCCCTAGAAAAACCCTCTAACTCAACCTCTGACTTTAATTTAATATGACAAGTGTTTCATTCACCAAAATACTGGTGTGTTTCTATGATAAATATCATGCACAATTTTATAAATGAGAGGGGAAAGAAGATCCACATGTGGTGTACTTGTACATGACAACTGCCCATTTTTTTTGGAAAGAAGATCCACATGTGGTGTACAATGTACCTGCACATGACAACTGCCCATTTTTTTATCACAACTAATCATGCTGATACTGGCATTACCAGAGAGTACCAGTACACATCAAATGAAAAATCACAAATAACTGATACATATTATCAGATATTACAGAATTAAATATATTTTAAATTTATTACAAAAAAATGTGTTCTCAATCTTGTAGATATATATTACTGGATCTCATTTACATGTAAGTACCAAAGACAACTGTCTATCATGTCTATCCAAGTCACAATTTATAAAAGTAATCTATTAAAGGTTGTAGTTTGGTCTTCAAGGCAAAGCTTGGTTCACACCAAACAGCAATTGTATATAGTTCATATCAATCATGACAATGGCGTTTCTTTTAGTAGGTAAATAATATTGCCATGGAACTTTTTTCATGAGTGTTATAGTCTATAGAGTATTACTTCTTGTTTGGTGGAATAGTGAAATAGAAGTCAATATGTTCTTGCTCAAACCTATATTGAAGGTGTCATGATTGTCATCCTCAGCTTAAGCAATGTGTTACTGTAATTTGAATTTCAAAATTCTGAGCGATGTTTTCCGAAACACTGGTCAACTCCACCATAGCGAACCATTCAGTAAATTATGGCGAAAAATATCTTCTTAAGTAAAGAATTGTCGCATAAAAATTAAATAATAGAGTGCACAGGAAATGGTGAAGTTCACATAGTCTAGTATGATTAATCATTTAAAAAAAAAAACAAGCAAAAGGGGGGGATGTGGCGTATGCCCTCTACGTCCCCCTCTGGATCCACCACTGCCTCCTGTTGTTGTCCATTTTGTCAAGTAGTAATCCTCAAAAGTATGTTCACGTTATATGCTATTTTTATCAAGTTAATATAAACACAGAATACATATTATTATAATATCATTCCCCATTTCCATTCTCAATTTTATTAAGTCGCCTTCCATTATAACACGGGTACACCAATAATACAACAAAAATAACATATTAATAGAAAAAAGCGCTATGTTTTCATATTGCTTGAAGTGCAATATTCCAATAAAAATAAACTACTCACAAACCACTGATCTCAATATAATCAGCTAAAATACGGCAAGCTTTTTAGAAAAGCTATTACTTGTATATATATATAAACTTATCACAGAAACCAGCTTAATCAATCTGTACTCCAGACGATCGTTTCGTCTACAAAGGATTCATGAGTGACGTTCGAATCAAAAGGGTTATTACCGCCAAACAACGTAATAAGTAATACGTATATACGTTATATATCAAAGTATGAAACAAAGCAATTAATTTTTAAATCTTTGTAAGAAATATACTCAAGATTTATGCATAGTTTTATCGTACAGAAATTAGGAAATTAATTGAAAATTAAAGAAACAAACATTAAACAAAGCAAACAAAATATAAATTTCGTTTTAGATTCATTTTATCCTATGTCAGCATCTATAAACTTTCACGAAGCAAACCGCCAGCCCTTCTCACATCCACAATTGTTAATCTATATAAGACTATACAAGATCGCTTTTCCCTTTCTATTTGCAACTAGCATCTTACAGCTTGATCTATCAATGTGTACCACTACTGGCTCCTTCAATCCATTCTCACTTGTTAGCACCTGTTTATAGTTTCGTCCGTTGGGAGAGATAACAACAACATTGTTAGAATTTTCTCCTACTACGTACACATTTCCATCTCTGTCTACAGATATACCGAAAGGAGCGTTGAGAACATTTTCATTTTTGAACTCCCATTTTACGTTCCCTTGAAAGCCAATGCATGTCACACTATTGTCGTTACAGTCTGTATAAAATATATTGTCTCTAAAAACTGCAACATATGAATTGTCAGGTATACTAGTTTTACTAACATTGTCAATAGATGCATCATTTAGGCTGATTATCTGTATTCCATCCTTTCCAGAACAATAAATCAACTTGTCTTCAATGTATGCTACTCCAGTGTTTACTGTATTGACTGTCAATGGTTTATTTACTTTCTTTGTTTTCAAGTCAATCAAATTGATTTGAAGGCAGTCCTTAAAATAACCAGATGTCACAGCAACTGAGTTATCGTCAATTAATGCCAGATCGAATACAGGACCGAATTCTCTAATTTCGAATTCTGGTGAACCATCTGGCTTCAGAATTTTAATCATTTTATACGCACTGCATGCAAATACCATTCTACAATCAGGCAGTAATGTACACCCAGCGATAAATCGAAGCTTTGCGTCAAATGATTGCAGCAATACAGGTTTTAGGTTGTCAATTGTTATAGGTGTAACCGTTACCATCATCTGTGCTTGTTTATCCTTTTGTTTAAGGATTGGTATCTTACACAGATTTTCTGTCACCACGACATCTCCAAATTTTTTAATCGCAGATAGCAAAAACGTATTAGGTTTCCATGACATTTCAATTTGGTTCGCACCATCACTTTCGATCATTGATTGAATGTACAGTTCGTTAGCTGCAACTTCTTTTTCTATGTGTTTTAAAGCAAGAAAAGCTTGCAGCTCTGATGCGTATTGCTTTATATTGGCTATGTTGGTTTGGTGTTCTGTAATCTTGTGTTCTTTATCCATCAATGACTTCAGTATTATTCGTATTTTGTTACTTTCTTCTTTCTCTCTCTTTTTCAATTCTTTGAGCATTTCATCTTGAAGTTTATCAAGATGTTGAGTAATCTTAGCTCGAGTTTCTTGCACCGCTTTCTCAATCTCCCTAATCTTCTTGCCAAGGGATGCCAAGTTTTCTTCCCGATTGGTCCTTAGTCTTTTAAAATTTTTAGCTACCTCTGACAAACTCAGTACAATTTCTGCAAATGCATTTGAAGACTTGATGTCTCGCAACATATCATCAATATCGGTCAAATCTTTGCAATCATTGTGAGTTTCAACTATACATTTCTTGCAGCACGGACAATCATGCTTTTTACAGAATATCTGATATTTCTCATTGTGCTTATCACAAGATAGTGCCAATTGTAATACTTTGTTTGGTAGTTTCTTGTACTCGGTAATACATACGGTGCCATGATTTCTGGTCCCTTTTGAAATACCATGGTGTTCATTACACTCTTCACACAGCCCTTCATCGCATTCTGAACACCAGACAATCGATGGTTTGGTAATATGGCGATAATCACAGACTCCACAAACACTCCAGTTACTTGTCATTATTCTGCAAACAAAAAAGCTGGCTTAAACATAAATTTATATAATCGACAAATCTGTTTTATTCTAGGCATTCGTTCATGATTCATTTAACAAACAATTGATTAAAGAGATTTATCTTTGGTGTAAACTTTTTTTTAAATTAATTATATCTGTGGCGCAGCTAGACAATTTTTACCTAGATACAAAATACCCCCACAGGTTCCAGAGGAGACGACCTTCTGGCACAGTCACTTGTTTCAATCCATTAGCAGATCAATATATATATTATATGCCCCTGCCATGGCGGCACCCACGAAATTTACTAGCTAAAGACAAAAAGTAATATGTCCACTAGGAAAAAGTAATTCGGGAAAAAAACAATGTTAACAGTTAACAACTTAAAAATTACGTCTGCTTTACTTCAGAATAATGTGTAAATATCTTTAATTTTATGATTACATAATCAACGTCAGATGTGAGAACATTGATTGTTTACATCGGTACTTGTCAGGTTTACTACACAATAATATTCGGAAAATCTGTGTCTTCCTAAGACTATGAATATTATATTTTTATTCTTTCTCTATCATAATGTAAGAATTCAAGAATCAATTTTTATTTTCATGTATAATTTGAAATATTTATTTCAGCATTTCTATAACCAGATGCTCCACAGGGCGCAGCTTTATACGACCGCAGAGGTCGAACCCTGAACGGTTGGGGCTAGTATGGACACAACCTTCAAACTGGATACAGCTCTGAATTTGGATTGTGATTAAATAGTTGACACAGCATAGGTTTCTGACACAAAACTAATGTGGTCTAATGAACGTAAAATGTTTTTTTTGTTGCTTTTGAGCAATCCAGTATTAAATAGTTGACACAGCATAGGTTTCTGACGCAGAACTAATGTGGTCTAATGAACGTAAAATGTTTTTTTTTTGTTGTTTTTGAGCAATTCAGTATGCTGTTGAATATTAATCCTTTGATATTTGAAGAAATTTTCTTTTTCTTTTTCATTTCTGAAATCTGAAATCTGAAAAATTGAACCGCACCAATTTTGTTCACATGCCCCTTTCCCTTTTTCCAAAAAAAAATGATCTCAATTCAAATTTCTTATGGAGTTTTCAACAATAACTACTCATTTAAATACATCATAAAATATAAAATGTCCTAAAGTCATGATTTAAATTAATTTAACTACTTTTCTGGACAAAACCAGATAACTCCAATGCAACTTGAAAACTGGGCCCATAATAAAAAAACCAAAGTACATGTTTAGATTCATTCAGCATATCAAAGAACCCCAAAAAATCATTTTTTGTTAAAATCAAACTAAGTTTAATTTTGGACCCTTTGGACCTTAATGTAGACAAATTTGAAAACAGGACCAAAAATTAAGAATCTAAATACACGGTTAGATTCGGCATATCAGAGAACCCCTATTATTCAATTTTTTATTAAATCAAACAGAGTTTAATTTCAGCCCCTTTTGGCCCCTAATTCGTTGGGACCAAAACTCCCGAAAAAAATTCTCAACCTTCCTTTCATGGTCATAAACCTTGTGTTTCAATTTCAAAGATTTCTATTTACTTATACTAATGTTAGGGGACGACCATTTGATATTCTGGGGGGGGGGGGGGGGGGGGGGCAGGAGGATTTGTTTTTGATCGGTTATTTATTTTTGTAAACTGAGAGGACAGATTATTCATTTTCTGCACTATTGAAGCAAGATTTTTCATTTTCATTAAAGCAAGGGACTGATTATTCATTTTCACAACTAAATTTATGATATTCGAAAACATACATTTTTTAAAAAATATTTGTTAATTAATGAGTTATACATGTATAGCAAGTCATTATGTACCATTTAATCAGAAAAGATCATTATCCCCTGCAGAAATTTTAAGATTCAAGATTTCATTCATAACCCCAGACACATACTTGTGTACAATAGGACAATATAATAAACAAACATTTTAAGATAATACACAGTGAGACAGGACAAAAGAAACACAAATATAAAAAAGAAGATGTGGTATGATTGACAATGAGACAACTATCCACAAAAGACCAAATACATAGTAATAAGTATATTATAAAAGACAATTGGTATAATTAGATTTAAAAGTATTTTATAATTTTCTTCGCCAAATGAATCATTTATATTCCAAAGCAATATTGCATACATACACAGTATTAAAGTTAATATAGTTTGGTTTTACCTAGCCTCTTTTTAAAGTATTGTCAAACATATTTTGCCGAGCGGAGCGAGTCCAAAAAATTTTTGAAGGGTTTTGGAACCGCTGAAGGCCCAAAAAGCTATAGACCTGCTGAGTTATTTATTCTCAAAACATTGCAAGTCAGGTTATTTATTTTCAAACTACCACAGATCAAACCATTTATTTTTGTGATTATCAAGTATAACAAGATGGTATTTTGCTATAAGTTTATTAACGTTGCCTAGACCGATGTGTCCAATACAATAAAATACACAAGTATATATACAGAATATAAACAGCGTCAAAGTTTCTATTAATTTGACCATCATAGTCTTAAATCAAAAGATGCAGGGATGAATATCTATTAAGTTGTCTCTAATTGACATGTTTTTGACCAACCTGGAATTTGATGTTTGAAGAATACATGTATGTCCAGTGTTATAACTAATTGTTATTGCTATACATGTCTCCACCTGGTCTGCATGTACATATGTTATATGCGTAGCGGTCAATTGAACAACCTTTTACAAGGTCATGATTTACTTAATAGATATTCCCCTGTATTTATTTTATTCAATTTAATAAACATTTTAAGAATATATAATCATCAATATAAATATAAATATATTTTATATATATTTATATATATATATTTTTAGCCTATCATATTGTCACATTCCTCCTTTTCTTAAGAAATATAATTTATATTTTAGTTAAAATCGGTGACAATATGAATGCTTGCAAATTTCCCTAAAAACAACAAAAATATTCATAAATAAAATCATTTCAAAAGTTCAACAACATCTAAATGTTCAGCAATGTATAGTTCATACAATTCTTGTGTGAATAACTAAGTTCGTAACATCAAATATCGGAACTTCTTATTTCCAGAAAAAGGCGCAACCATCAACTACGGACCGTCTTCATAACCCCGACTCCAGTGAACTGCTCCTCTGATCGTCGTTGTCAACTCCAACAATCCATCTGTTTATCTGCAACGCCAATTCCCGTCATTTAAAAGTTCTGTAACCATTCCAACTTCATGTGATCCACCATCCGTACTTCATGTGATCCACCATCCGACCTTCATGTGATCCACCATCCGTTCTCCATGTGATCCTCCATCCGTACTTCATGTGATCCACCATCCGTTCTCCATGTGATCCACCATCCGTACTTCATGTGATCCACCATCCGTTCTCCATGTGATCCACCATCCGTACTTCATGTGATCCACCATCCGTTCTCCATGTGATCCACCATCCGTACTTCATGTGATCCACCATCCGTACTTCATGTGATCCACCATCCGCTGTTGATTTACTCCTAACTGACCTAGCTTACCTACTCTGTTAATTCAGAGTCCCTGACTAGGTTGCTCAGTTATCACCGGCTGAAACATTACAGGAAAATCTACCTGTGATGCTGTAGAACGATTCCCTTCACCAATATAAAGTTATGTGATCGTATAGTTTTATGTACATCTAAGCGTCTGCGTTGTGTCCAATATCAAAGCCAATATCCAGTGTTCTTGTCCAATCATCATTTCTGTAGTTAATTTACTTGATTGCCACTACTCATTGGTTGACAAATTGAGCACTGGATAATGGTTCTTAGTGGTTGATTCCAATAATGGTGCAGAAGCTAATTTAACATCTCTGGAGGCAGTACCATCGCCCTCAACATTAGTTGACACCACTTGATCACCACCAAGGTACCTTGTGACTATTTGAACCTCTTTATTATTATTCATTCTCTTGGCTAAACACCTATTCTTAATATTTTGACGATATTTACAAAATAAATATAACATTATCCCTATGACCAAAGCAACA
Source organism: Mytilus trossulus (assembly GCF_036588685.1). Lineage (NCBI taxonomy): Eukaryota > Metazoa > Mollusca > Bivalvia > Mytilida > Mytilidae > Mytilus > Mytilus trossulus. The sequence continues at coordinate 7,811,994 of NC_086381.1, read as the reverse complement.
AAAAAATAAATTAATGCATAAGCCCAATTTGGTAGTCCAAAGTCTTCCTCAATAGAATCTAACTGGTTTAATTGGTAAATTAAGTTATCCATTGGTATATTATCGATATTTTTTAGTTCTTTTGGTATCTTTGTTAAATTGAATTTTGGAAAAGTTTTATGAAATGGCTTCCACTTAGTATCTAACTTACTTTTTCTTAAATGATTTTTGAAATATACCGGATCCCCAATTTCTAAATTAATTTCTTGTCTATTTTTATCTGCGTTTTGTTTTTGTTTGTCTTTAGACTTTTTCAAATTTCTGTGAACTAAAATGAATGATTTGTGTTGTTGTTCTAACAAAATCTTGTGCGGATCTTCACCTACATATTTCCTTCTTGGTTTCAATAGGTTGTCAATCGGAAGAACTGGGTCTCTATTGTATAAAAGAAAAAATGGAGAAAATTTAGTTGATTCATTTTTTTGAAATCTAATAGCTGCTATTGTTTGATTTAAGCATACGTCCCAAGTAGACGCATCACTTTGCAATTTCTTTGCCATGACGTCATGAATCGTCCTGTGAAATCTTTCTACTTTCGCGTTTCCCTGTGGATGATAAAAAGAAGTTGTTATGTGACTTATATTCAATTCTTTTAAAGTTTCTTCAAATATTTTAGAGGTGAATTCACCGCCATTGTCTGACACTATAACTAATGGTACAGAAAAGTTTGGGATTATTTCCTCAATTAATAAATGAACAACATTTTCCGAAGTTTTATTTGGAACAGGAAAAGCCAAAGGCCACCCACTGTAATGACAAACAAAGCTAACAATATACTTATTTCCTGACAATGATGTAGGATAAGGTCCAGATAAATCTACTCCTATCTTAGCAAATGGAAATGGTGGTATATCAGATATTTGTAATAAAGGTTTTGTTTTACCTGCACTTTGAGATTGACAAATAATACAGGAATTAATATAGGAATTAAGTTCTTTATATAACTTTGGCCAAAAATATTTTTGCCTAATTGAATCGTGACATTTGTCAATTCCCAAATGACTTAGATTATCATGATAACTTTTGATGACCTCATTTCGTAATTGTAATGGAATATAAAGCCTTAACTTTAAATCATCATCAGGGTGAGAAATGTAATAAAGTATATCATTGATAATAATGTGTTTATTATCAACACTTTTTGAAGCCTTACCTGTGTTTATTTGATTAATAATTTCCGAGAGTTCTATGTCTAAAGATTGTTCAATTTTCATGTCATAACCAGGAATCGTGCATTCCTTAACGCTAAGTTGATCATCTTCTTTATAGTCACAACTTGCAAAATCTTTTGGATTGAACTCATTTGAATTTAAAGTATTGATTTGAAAAGCCTTGTCACTTATATCTACTTCAATTGTTTCACTTTGATTTTGATTGCCTTCTTGACCCGGAGGTCTTCTTGAAAGATAGTCAGCAATAGTATTATCAGTCCCCGCTAGCCATTCAATCTTACAATTGTAACTTGCAATCCCTAAAGCCCAAAGCTGTAATTTTTTGTTACATTGTGGCGAAAGCAATAAGTACTTTAAAGGCTTGTGGTCAGTTCTGATAATAAATTCAGCTCCATGAAGATAATGATCTAATTTTTGTAATGCATAATGAATGCTAAAGGCTTCTTTTTCAATAGTAGACCACCTAGACTGTGTATCTGATAATTTATGAGATAAAAAGTAAATAGGTTTTTCTTTTCTTAAACATGATAAATGAGTCTCTTCTTCTTCGCAAGGTTGCGTAAGACATGCACCTATGGTATCATTAGAAGCGTCAGTATATAAAACATAAGGTTTCTTCAAATCTGGGTATGCTAATAAAGGAGTTACAGTTAAACTATCTTTCAAAAAATCAAAAGCTCTTTGACACTCATCATCCCATTGAAATTTAGCATATTTTTTAGTTAAAGCAACTAAAGGTATAGAAATCTTTGAAAAATTAGGGATAAATCGTCTATAGTATGAACACGCCCCTATAAAACTTCTTACCTCCTTAACCGTAACAGGGTTTGGTAATGTTTTTATTGCCTCAACTTTGGCATCGTCCGGTTTTACACCGTCGATATTGATTTTAAAACCTAGATAATTAGTTTCTTCCTGCAAAAATTGACATTTCTTTAATTTCAATTTCAAATTATGTTGTCTCAATCTGTCAAATACTTGTTGAATGTGATCAAAATGTTCTTCTAAAGTTTCAGAAAATATCAAAATATCGTCAATATAAGAGATAGCAAAACTTAGATCTTGTAAAACTATTTCCATCAATTGACTAAATACAGCAGGACTATTTTGCAATCCAAATGGCATAACATTAAATTCAAAAAGTCCCTTATGACAAACAAATGCTGTTTTTGATTTATCTTCTTCCGCCATCTTAATTTGCCAGAAGCCTGCCCTTAAATCAATTAATGTGTAAAACTTAGCAGCCCCTAAAAGTGTCAATATATCATCGATAACCGGAAGTGGATATCGGATTGCTAAAGTAGAAGAATTCAGGGATCTGAAATCTATGCAGAAACGTGTAGTTTTATCTTTCTTATCAACTAAAACAACTGGGGAGGAATAGTTACTGTTTGATCTTCTTATAATGTTTGCTTCTAACATGTCAGTTATTGCTTTATTGACTATTTCTCTTTTGTGTAATGGAGTTCGATAAGGTTTCAATTGAACCGGAGGATTATCCCCTGTATCTATTCTCATTTTCACAGTGTCAGTTTGACCTAATTCAGTATCCTTGAAAGCAAAAACATCTCTATTGTTATTCAACATTTGTAACACCCTACCCCTATGAACATCAGGCACATTAAGATCAGTTTCAAAAACATTTTCAATTTCAGAGTGCTCTTGAGTAGATTCAAGTGAGACAACATTTTCTTCTAAAACTGGTGAAGCCCTTCCTATTGCTATGCCCCTTCTAAACTTATAAGTTTTATTCGTAGTATTTACTATAAGAACTGGCATATGACGTTTTTCATTAAAGTTTGCAACTGAATTAGCAACCATTAACCCTGGTTGATAACTCAAATGCCCCTTAGTAATTGGTGAAATTTCAAAAGATTTAGAACTTGAAGTTGTATAATTTTTATTACCTTTTACATAACAGATATTACTTGTCTGAGGTTTAATTACAGTGGTTTGAGCAAGCCTAACAATTGAAGCTATATGAATATCTTCCACTAGTGGTACATAAGTTTTATTTATCCTTAAACATCCCAAATCAAAATAAACTCTAACACCAAATTTTACTAACCAATCACGACCCAAAATTGCATTTCTGTTCATGTCAGATACTACATAAAAGGTATGATTCATTTTGTTCCCTTTCATGTTAAAGTCTAAATTTATACTTCCTAAAACATTTAAAGAAGCTCCGTTAACTCCTTGTAAATTGACTTTCTTTTTTTTCTAATTTTGGTAATCCCTTAATTGAATTATAAATCTTATTATGCAATAAAGATACTGAAGCTCCACTGTCAATTAAACTTCTAACTTTCATATGTGCAATTTTAATCAAACAAGAATTTGGATTTCCCGCTAAATTAATTTCAAATGTTTCTACTTGTTCAGATTCATTTTCAATTTTGCTTTCTGATACATTTTTAAATGATTTTCGTTCTTGATAAGTTTCAATATTTCTAGTTTGTATATTTGAATTTCGCGCTCTAACCTTTTTATTTCCGCTGAATTTTGAATTTCGCGCCATATTTCCTTTGTTTACTTCCGGTTTTGATTTGAAATTTCGCGCCATTTTTTCTTTGTTTGCTTCCGGTTTTGATTTGAAATTTCGCGCCATTTTTTCTTTGTTTACTTCCGGTTTTGATTTGAAATTTCGCCCCATTTTTTCTTTGTTTGCTTCCGGTTTTGAATTACGATTGTTAGATCTTTTATAATTATTTTTATTCCAGTGATAGGTAGAATTGTTAGAACATGCATTGTTAAAGTCTGTTGATTTGTTATTTATTTTTTTAAACCATGATTCATATATATTATATACAGGTTTTGTATATCCATAATTAATTTTTCTCTCAAACATCTTATTTCCCTTAATTCCCTTAAAAGTCTCCCTATTGGCTTCAGCATAAAGAGACCGCCCTAGTTTAAATTTTCCCTTGGTTTCCTAAATTGTTCATTTGATCTTGCTCTACAATTTCTTTCATAATGACCTGGTTTACCACAGTTCCAACAGAAGAATGTTCTTCTTTGTTGTCCTGTTAAGTCAGACTTGTTTTGTACAGAATTAAACCTTCTAGGATATGTATTTGCATTATGCCTTATCGTGTTGTCATTAAAATTGTGTTGTACTGAATTAAACCTTCTAGGATATGTATTTGCATTATTACTTATCGTATTGTCATTAGAATTGCCTCGGGGTACATGTAATTCGGCACGCGAACTTACTACATTTACATGAAATTTCGGTTTATCCCTGCAATATTTTGCCTTATGGCCGAATCTGTTGCAATTGTTACATTTCACACCTATTTCTCGGTAATGCGATATGTCCATTGGTGTTATATTACGCTCATTACCGTTATTTTTTTTCAAATCAAATTTTCTTCGTAATTGTGTTTCAGCCATTGCCGAGTTTACTGCTTGAGCCAAAGTTTGTGGATTTTCACGCATTATTTTCATTCTCAAATAATCCTGATACAACCCATTTATGAAAAAGTTAACTAATTGAAGTTGAACTATTGGTTGATTGATATCTTGTCCCCTAAAAGCATCTGTTGTCAAAGTTAAAATTCGTTCTCCAAATATTGGAACATTTTCGCCAATTTTTTGATTAACCTTATTCAGAAGCTCAAATGCATATGATGCATCAGGAATATGCCCATAACGAAAATTCAATTGAGTTTTTAGATTTTCCCAATTATTATTCTCCTGATCGGTTTCTCTTAACCACCTAGCAATGAAATCACTTACTGGCCCTACAGATGTTTGATAACATATCATTTTACAATCATTTGGACTTAAATTTGTAATCATTGCATATTTTTCTATTGAACGAATCCATTGAGAAAATATTTCTGAATTTGAACCATCAAAACCTTCAACTATCGTATTGACACCGTTTGCAGTTAATTTTGAGTAAGACTTTGAACTTGTGTTGCTAAATTTTGAAAAACTAACCCTACATTAAATTCTTGTTCAGCCATTTTTGAGAATATAATAATTAAGATTATCAAATAAAATATCACACGTACCTTAGTATTTCAGAATTCGTCCTGGCACGGTTCACCAAAAAGAGTCTTATAACAAGATGGTATTTTGCTATAAGTTTATTAACGTTGCCTAGACCGATGTGTCCAATACAATAAAATACACAAGTATATATACAGAATATAAACAGCGTCAAAGTTTCTATTAATTTGACCATCATAGTCTTAAATCAAAAGATGCAGGGATGAATATCTATTAAGTTGTCTCTAATTGACATGTTTTTGACCAACCTGGAATTTGATGTTTGAAGAATACATGTATGTCCAGTGTTATAACTAATTGTTATTGCTATACATGTCTCCACCTGGTCTGCATGTACATATGTTATATGCGTAGCGGTCAATTGAACAACCTTTTACAAGGTCATGATTTACTTAATAGATATTCCCCTGTATTTATTTTATTCAATTTAATAAACATTTTAAGAATATATAATCATCAATATAAATATAAATATATTTTATATATATTTATATATATATATTTTTAGCCTATCATATTGTCACACAAGGCTGATGTTATTTATTTTCAAAATCCTCCTGCCCCCCCCCCCCCCCCCCCGAATATCAAATGGTCGTCCCCTTATGGTGCGAAAACCAAGAAAAATGCTTATTTGGGCCCTTTTTGGCCCCTAATTCCTAAACTGTTGGGTTCTCAACTCCCAAAATCAATCCCAACCTTGCTTTTGTAGTCATAGACCTTATAATAGAATTTCATTGATTTCTATTTACTTATACTAAATTTATTTATTGAACGAAAACCAAGAATAATGCTTATTTGCGCCCTTTTTTGGCCACTTTTTCCTAAACTGTTTGAACCAAAACTCCCAAATTCAATCCCAACTTTCCTTTTGTAGTCATAAACCTTTTGTCAAAATTTCGTAGTTTGCTATTGCCTTAAACTAAAGTCATAGTGCAAAAACAAAAAAAATGCTTATTTGGGCCCTTTTTGGCCCCTGATTCCTAAACTGTTGAGACCAAAACTCCCCAAATCAATCCCAACCTTCCTTTTGTGGTCATAAGCCTTGTGTTTAAATTTCATAGATTTCTATTGACTTAAACTAAAGTTAGAGTGCGAAAACTAAAAGTATTCGGACGACGACGACGCAGACGACGACGCAGATGACGACGACGACGAAGCAGACGACGACGCCAACGTGATACCAATATACGACCAAAATATTTTTAATTTTTGCGGTCGTATAAAAATTTGTTCGTCAAATATTTACTTAACGCTATTTTTCGTGGTAGTAGCAATATCTTACGTTGCGTCATATATATTTTAATGACTGAGTTAACTATCACATCAATCAATGATAATATTCTATTGATTTATGATGTAAGGGAGATAATCATCTCTAGTTTTAATGATAAAGATATCACACATAGAGAACAACATTTCTGTAATTTAAAAGAAAATAGAACAATAGTTGATATGTTACTTTTTGAACAACATAATTTATTTTTAACTTTTTGATTTTCTTGCTTTGTCTCTTTTTGGTTATAGATGATATCTTTTTTTTTCTTCTTTCCATTTTTCCATTTTACAAATTGTGTCTTTTTTCTCTATTTTATGTTGTTAGCACAGTAATTCATAATATATTATGCAGCATTGTTGGTGTATTCTTGTTACAATTTGAATTATTCTCAGACATGGCAGGTGAGATCAGACATCTCAAAGCTATTTTCAAATTCATTCATTTTAAGTACACAGCTGTATGGTGTTTTTTTTATGCATTTAACAAAATGCGTATTTTTGTTTTTTTAAAATAGAAATATCACTTAAAAATGAGTAATACTGGTATAAAATTTCTCTCATACTACTGCCAAGGTCTTAATTCAATAGAGAAGCGAAGATATGTTTTTGATTATCTTAAATAAAAAAAAACAGTAATATATATTGTTTACAAGATACACATTTTTCAGAAAATGATAAAATATCAATAAAAATTCTATGGGGAGGAGAATGCATTTTTAATTCATTTGCTTCAAATCAAATAGGGGTAGCAATTTTGTTTACAACAAAAGAGGATCGAAACTGACAATGCCATGGCTAAAAATGAAAAAAGACAAACAAACAAACAATAGTCCACATGACAAAACATAGAAAACTAAAGAATAAACAACACGAACAAACTTTGAGTATAAAATACATAAAGTAAAACAACACGACCACCAAGGAAATTTGTTAGGAATTGATATGGAAATCGAAGGAAAGAGAATGACACTAATAACCTATGGTCCAAACAAAGAAACAAATATACACCAGGGGTGGTGTTCTCGAAGCTATCTTAGGATTAGGACGTGTCCTAAGTCTATCTTATGATAAGTCTTTGTCCTAAGTCGTGTTCTCGAAGCTCTCTTAATTTATGATATATCTCATTTTTCGTCCTAACTTTAGGACACCCAATAAGGTGCCTTAAGTGCATCCTATCTCCATCCTAGCATAATAAAAGTTGTATTTTGCTTTTTGCTCATTATTTTACGTGAAAATGAACATGAAATGAAACGCATCATCGGTTATAAACTCGTATATAAAGAAATTGTGCCTGATTTTAAACTTTGAACTTCGTGTTTCACGATACGATTACATTACAAATTTAATTCTCATTTCAAAACAAACTGTTTTCCAGTTTAAATAACAATCTATTTTCATAAAATTACATTGGTAATTATGCATTTAATTCTGTACATATTATTATAAAATTCGTAAACAATTTTATTAAATAATTTCGTCATTAATAAATGATTTACCAAAAAAATACTTTAACGATTTTAAATCTCGACTTAGAATATGTTTTGGACGTCCTAACATAAGATTCGTCTGAGATAGCTTCGAGAAACAACTTAAGAGTGTCCTAAGTTGATCCTAAGTCCATTCTAAAATTGGTCTAAGATGTGTCTTAGGACGAATCTTAGGATACCTTCGAGAACACCACCCCAGATTTTTATATAAAAGTGGAATGATAGAAACATTAAACAATCCATGAGTTGTTATAACTGGAGACTATAATTTAGTACAAAACCAAAGTCTTGATACATATAACTATCAAAATATTAATAACCCAAAAGCTAAGGAGAAAGTTCTAGACTTGAAAGATCTTTAAAATTTAGCAGACCCCTTTATGGAAATTAATCAAGATTTAAAACAGTTCACACGGGTAAAAGCTAATCCCATAAAACAAGCAAGATTATACTTGATTTGATTTTAAACATATTTTATTCATTAAGATATGAAAAGGATTGAGCAACAGGCACAGCCTATAAAAGCTCTCTCCATATTACATGTTCAAGGTATAACTCAATTATAACAACTGTATTTAAAATAATGCAATATAGTGGAACATGCATGCTACTTATGAGCACACACGAGAAAATAAATGTTTACAGTGTTACTTACTACATGCAAAGTATATTTAAGTATATATAGGCAATTACTCATCATGTATTCAAGAACCTTGAAACATACAAAAATCCTTTATAAGTCATTAGAAATATATATATATATATGGCTTGAAAGAGACACTAAGCTTGCTTAGTGGATAAAATGAATTAATGTTTTAGTGGAGAAGAATAAAAATAAAAAATAAAAATAAATGAAACAAAAAATAGGTAAGTTTTAAACAAAACGATGAGTGTCACTGATATATTTATGAACAGATTTAAAAATAGCAATATTCATATCATATGAAAATAATCTGTTTCCAAAAAGTAATAATTCAATATTTATATCAACATTATCAGCAATGGAGTTAATGGAATCAAGAAGGATCTGTCTTACATCATTGTACTTAGGGCAAATGAAAAAGAAATGTTTGTTATCCTCAACAGGGTGATCACAGTTTACACAAACAGTGTTCTCTGATAAGAACTGATTAAACAGATGAGATTTTAGGTTGCTAGCATTATTTCTGAGTTGACAATGACTTAAATTCAGTTTCCTTATCCCATAGTTAAATGGTTTAAAGATATCATCAGTCTTATAAAACTCATCCAGTCCACTTCTAAATATACCCAAACTTGGGGATTTTTGTAAACTCAAAGGAAGACTATTCCAAAGTCTTATAGTGGAAGGAATGAAACTATTAAAATAAGAGCTAGTTCTAGCAAGAGGCGGATGAAAAGTGTTATTTTCATTCCTCAAAGTATAAGGGGTTTGTCTGGGAAGATATGGCTGGACTAACTCATATAAGTATGCAGGTGTCATCCCATTTAATATTTTATAGAATAGTATAAGCTTATGTTTATTACGTCTATTCTCCAGAGTTTCTAAACCTAATTCAATATAAAGTTTTTGTCTGGAGGAATTACGTCGTAAGCCTGTAATAATTCTAGCGGCTTCTATCTGAATACTTTCAAGAAGCTCCGACTCGTGCTTGGAGCAATTGCCCCATACAACATCACCATACTCTAATATAGGTCTAATAAAAGCATAATAAATACGTATAAGTGAACTCCTATCTAATAAATGTTTGACTTGACGAAGCACAGATAGACGAGAGCATGCTTTTTTATAAATAATATCAATATGTGCGTTCCATGAAGCTGATGACTGAAATGATATCCCAAGATGACAGTGAATATTTATTTTCTCAACCTCTTCCCCATTTATCCCAAAATATACAGGTGGGTGTTCCCTTTCCCTTCTAGTAAATACAATATTTTTTGTTTTCTTAGAGTTAAATTGAACAGCCCATGATTTTGCCCAATTTGAGATAACATCCAAGTCATCAGTCAAAGAAGCAGCTGCTACAGCAGGATCATCATCTACTATAACAAATAAAGAGGTGTCATCTGCAAAAAGTCTAATATCATTAGAAATGTCATTAACTATATCATTTATATAAATAAGAAACAGAAAGGGTCCTAAAACTGATCCCTGGGGGACACCTGCATGTATACTTCTTAGAGTTGACGAAAAACCTTCTGAAACGACCTTTTGTTGACGATCTGAAAGATAACTCTCTATCCAAGATAAGAGCTGATCATTTATGCCAGATTGTTTAAGTTTAAATAAAAGTCCTTTATGCCAAACTTTATCGAAAGCTCTAGATACATCACAAAATACAAACCTTACATCCCTCCCACTATCCATATTACTAATAATTTTATGATATATTTCAATTAACTGATTAACAGTTGAGTCACCTGGCTGGAAACCAGATTGAAACTTTGACAAAAGGTAATTATTTCTCATATAATTATACAAATGTTTAAATAGAACTTTTTCCATAATCTTACAAACAATACTAGTAACAGATATTGGACGATAGTTTAGAGCTGAATGTGGACTACCTTTTCCTTTAAAAATAGGATTAACATGTGCAATTTTCCATAACAGTGGAACCTGTTTAACTGATAGAGACATATTAAATAACTTAGTTAATGGTTTAGAAATAAAGCTAGCAACCTCTTTTAAAATTCTAGGACTGATACCATCAGGTCCAGCAGGTTTGTTAACATTCAAGATTTTTAACTGATCTAAAATTTCTTTCTCAGTGATGACAAATTTATTTAAATGACATGGAGGAGGCTCATTATTATCAGGAATTTCTGGTTCTGTATCAATATTAGCTATATTAGCAAAATGATTGTTCAGGATCTCTGATTTGTCCAATGGATGAATAAAAATTTGGCCATCATGTTCCAAAAAAGGGGGAGAATCTCTATTTTTGGTAAATTTTGATACAGACTTGGCAATGCGCCACCATTTACCAGGAGGAATATTTTTGTCAATAAGTTGAGTTGTCAGTTTGCACTTATAATCTTCTTTTGCCTTTCTAACTAAGCTGATAATTTCATTACGAATTTCTCTAAATTTTTTCCAGTGATCTGGATTATTTGAAGTTTTCGCTTTGTGGTGAATTCTATTACGATGTCTTATCTTGTTTCTTATTAAGTTGTTCATAAAGGGTTTATCATTTGGTCTTACTGTAATAGTTTTAGTAGGTATATATCTATTTACAGTACTTTCGAATGTTCTGACAAAGTTCATATAAACATCATTTATATTATTTGAATTAAAAACAACATCATCCCAGTCAGTATCGTTCAACTGGTTTTTTAAACCTTCATAATCTGCACGCTTAAAATCACGAATTTGTCTTTTAAACGAGTGTTGTTTAAAAGTTTTAAATGAAATTTCGACTGAAACAGGAGAATGAGAGCTGCATATCGGTGTAAGAACAGTTACTGAATTAATTAAGTTCTTGCGATTAGTCACACATAAATCAATACAAGTTCCAGTTTGGGTTGTAAAGTTGGTAGGCTCCCAAACAACATTTTCTAAGTTTAAACGGTTAAGTAACTTTTTAAAAGAGTTACTTGTGTTTGACATCATATCGCAATTGAAATCACCACAAAGGAAAATTGGCAAATTACAATCAAGTGCTTTATCTACTGACTCATTAAATAATTCCCATATATTAGAATTTGAGTTGGGAGGCCGGTATAAAACACCAACTAAAAATTTTTCATTACTATAATTCCTCACTTCAACCCAAAGCAACTCAAGATTGCTTACAGATATGTCATTCTGTATAATAAAATGTAGACTATTTTTCACATAAATGGTCACACCTCCACCATGTCTATTTCTATCTAACCTAATAGGCTTATGAAACCCATTTAATTTAATTTGATCATCAGTAATTGACTTGTCAAGATGAGATTCTGATATACAAATAATGTCATAATCATGTAGTTCATTGTTAATGAGATCTAACTTAGGAAATAAACTACACACATTATTGTGTACTATTTTCAAATTCTTTTTGTTACTCTGATCTGGACCTGGATTTTGCTCAATTCCAGCAACCAGCATCTTCGCTAGCCAAGGGTAACGATCCACTCCCGCTCTCTTCGCCCTTGGCGGATTGAGCCAACATTTGTGATAACAATGTTGCGCCATCTATCGGAAGATAAAAACCACGCCAATTCCGAATACATTAGTCTTGACCAATGGTAGCACTTGAACTCTTCAGCTTGGAGGTAAAAACACGGTAGCGTCTAGATGCTACACACTTGGTAAAGCCGGAAATGAAAGCATACGTCAACATTCATGCATTTGTGCATGAAACATACACAGGAACTTCCATTTGTTGATTAAAAACATTCAAGTTTTCACTAAATATAGTCGTATGTTTAGGGATGTAAAGGCTTGTTGCACAAAAAACACGTGGCAATTGTTTACAAACACTTTCTACATTTACACGTGATCATGTTACAGGCGCATTTTGATTGGATGCAGCGAGTTTTGACTGCAACCAATAAAATTCCTTACCTTGTGTCTCCGAAATTTTATCTCAATCCGCCAAGGGTGAAGAGAGCGGGAGTGGATCGATACCCTTGGCTAGCGAAGATGAGCAACCAGTAGCAAAAACTGTATAATACTACTGAGGATAAAAACATTTTTTATGATTATAGGGGGGATTATGTAGTGATTAAGAGCCTGTCCATGAGAAAACCATGCAAAATAGTCCGGAATCAATATTTGCCAATCTTTATGAAATATTGTTTGTAGGTAAACCTTACCATAACTACTGTAAATAAATATAATGTTTTGATCTGATTTATATACCGGTATCTTGGCCGTAGGGGGCGCCACCTGTAATTTGGAAATTTTCGTATGAAAACCAATAGAAAATACACAAAATAAGCATATTTTGAAACAATATTTAATATATTTATAAACAAATCATCAACAAAAGTGGCATCAATTGTAAAACATAATACAAAGACCTTTTCATAGCCATATCTGCCATTAAAAAAAAATTGAAGTTACCCAAGGGCAGATAACTCTGTAAATTTTGCAATTTTCCAAATTTCCTATTTTCTAAAAAATGCCAAAGTTCATAGGGTTGTATATACTAAGATAACACTTTTATTTCTTTTTTTTTTGCTTTTTTTACAATAATTCAAGTCTTACTTGCTACCATATAACAGGTTTTGCTTTGCATTTGAATATTAAAAAAAATATTTCCAATCTACTATCCCCCCCTTTTTTTTAAACCTGAAAAATTGATAAAATTCCAGATTCAATAAAGCAAACCGTGACTTATTAAAAATGGATACTGGAAGTGGGGTTTTACTCAGATTATACAAGAGATTAAATTAAATAAAATAATTCTTTTAAAATATCTTGGTGGGTATGAACAATTAAAAATCATGGTGTTATTGGTTGGCAACAAATTTGAGCAAAGGCAAAATAAATAAATGACACACTTTTTGCAAAATAATAATTCTACCAGATATTAAAATTGGGTCTACATGAAAATTAATAAAAAGCAGACTACATAGAAATAATAAACACACAGTTTTTAGAAAATGAAGTTTGGTTGCTTAAAGGTGGTAGGGGAGGGCGTGGCTAAACACCATTTTTTGCCTGTAAAAAACAAATTATTTTCTGTGAAAGTACTTTATCAAATATTGCTGAATTTTAAATAGAACATAAAAAGGTTGATATGATAAGATTCTAATACAAACCTATTGTGATAATGTATTTACAGATTTTAGAACAGTTCTATCAAAAAGGGAGATAACTTATCATATGGAGGTTAAATACAACAAATGAACAAGTTTCAGAAATAAAGTAACCCCTTTGTTTGAACATATTTTGAAAAAAAATCATGAATAGTTGGTTTTTCCTTTCTTAAATTTATAGCTTACTTGCTTTTACTAAAGCAGAAAAAGCTGTTTTCTATAAAAAAAAAAATAACATTAATTAACAACTACATGTCTATCTGATATCACTCACCCCTCTTCTACAGAAAGTATGATTTTTTTAATATGAAAAACATAAGTGACCCCAAAATTTTATTACGAGTTTTTGTTTTTCCCTTAATGTAGCATTGGCCCATTAACAGGTTAAATATTATACTCCGTAGTGCCTTTATGTAAAACTGTTTTCAGTTTACAATGTCAAGGTCTTGGATCCATAACCAACAGCCTGATGGTAAGTGGGGCAAGAAATAAATTCAATGAAATGCATTACTCTTGGCATGCTCAATCTGGAACGGTAGACCTTTGGTGGATTTATTAATTGTCCTGGAAATGTTAGTGTTGCATGTCTTCGGGCAGCATCAATTTTAAAAACACTCTGTCCTGGTACCAGCTCCATTAAACTTTCCTCTGTATGCTTATTTGCAAATAGGGATAAAATTTGCATCTGACTTAATCTGTTGTTCTGCTGTTGATAGGATGCAATCAATGAATCAGTCATTGTGTCAGGTTTGTCTTCTTTTAATGATATCCACTTCTTGCACACATCCTTCAAAAGATTATTTTCTTGACCTGGTGCAACATACTGTGCAATCAGCTGGATAGCTTCTGTAATAATTTTGGTATACTATGAGGATGAACTTTTTGAGAGGCTAGTCCATGGCAACTGTAGCTGTGAATTTGGTGCTGGAAAATTTCTGGAAAGCATTTTTATTCAGTGCAGCATAGAAAATATCTCTTGGGGCCATGTTTTCTTCTTCCCAATCAGAGGTTGTGGTCTGGGAAAATGTCTGAATGGAAAGTCACATTCTGATTCTGAAAAAAATTAATTATAATGTTTTTTTAGAATTTTGGTTCACTTTGAAATCTTTGGACCCTTTGAACCATTATGTAGACCAACTTATTTGAAAACGAGACCCAAAATTAAACATCTAAATACACAGTAAGATTCGGCATATCAAAGAACCCCCATAATTTAATTTTTGATGAATTCAAACAAAATTTAATGTTGGACCCTTTTGACCTCAATGTGGACCAATTTGACAAAGGGCCAAAAATCTACTCATGGTTCGATTCAGAATATCAAAGCATTCAAGAATAAAACCCCATTGAAATTAGCCAAGAAATAAGCAATTTATATAAAGCATTATAAAAGTATTGTTTTTCATCTTTTTGGCCCCTTTTAAGCCACTATTTCCTAAACAGTTTGGACCATAATACCCAGAAAATCAATCCCAACCTTCCTTTTTTGCTATGGAACTTTGTGGTATAATTTCTTAAAATCCATTCACTTACACAAAAGTTGTTGTCTGGATAACTAGAAAAATCATTATTAGGACCCCTTTTTATCCCCTTAATTCCTAAAACTGTTAGAACTATATATGTAACCCCCAAAATCAAAACCAACCATCCTTTTTTGGTTTCAAACTTTGTGTTTAGATTTTATAGAGATCCATTCACTAAAACTAAGGTTATTGTCCAGAAACTAAGTGTCTGCAAGCGTGATACCATTATACGAATCAAAATTTGTTAACTGTCTATGTGCATTCAGGTATTGCAGATCAAATTTATTTGTTCATAGTGTGTTAATTTACTTTTTTTGATTGAGGAAAGCCTTCCAATTGATATTTAATCGTGGGGTTTTCTTTGTTGTGATGTTATGCTACTGTTTCAGAAAAAGGGAGAAGATTTGGTATCATTAAAAAGTTTAATCTTGCTGCAAATGTTTGCACCTGTCCTACTGTCCTAAGCCAGGAATCTGTCGTACAGTAGTTGTCGTTTGTTTATGTAATTTATAAGTGTTTCTCGTTACTCAGTTTTTTATATAGATTAGACCATTAGTTTTCCCGTTTGAATGGTTTTACACTATTTATTTTGGGACCCATTATAGCTTTTTGTTCGGTGTGAAGGACTCTTGCATTAAAATGAGAGAATCAATGTTACCCCTATTGCACATTGTACCAGGTTAATAACTAAAAAAATATTGTTTTTCTTTTAAATATTTTATAAATTGATATCTTAGCAAAATGAATATTGTTTTTCTTTAAATATTTTATAAATTGATATCTTAGCGAAATGGAGGCTTAAAATGCTTATTTCCAAAATAGCTAAATAACACAGTAGCAATGTCCCCTGCTTGCACTTTAAAAAATCCACTTGTCTGAGATATTGCTGATATTAATTAGTACCTAAATCACTCCAAGAAAACTTAAGTTAGCATGGTTATTGTTCATTATTTGTTTTAAATTTTACTAATAATCTGTTTATATCTTAGGTTTTTTTTGGACATGATTGGTTTTTGTCTCACATTTGTTGTTCGTTAATTGATATGTCGTTAATATGGGCCATTTGCTTTCATTCTTTTTTACTGTTTAAAATTTATATTATATACTCTATAAGTTTTTTTTTTATTGATAAAGCCACTTCACTTAATAAATGTAATGGTAGTGGATAATTGTCTCTTTGGCAATCAAACCACATATCCTCATTCTTTATATATATATATATACATATATCATATATGTATATATGAAATAAATAAATAAATAAATAAGGCAATTAGTTTTCTCGTTAGCCAACTATGCAGTATGGGCTTTGCTCATTGTTGAACAAAAACAGTGCAATAATTTCTGAATTGACAGTAATTTACTATTTATATGAAGAGGAATGGTACTGTAACCACTTACTGGTGAAAACTAAATTATCAGATTCTTTTGCATTTGAAACTCCTGTTTATTTCTGTTAAAATTCGATATATCTTAAAGTGCCCTGTGGAAGTCAAATCATGCTAAATGTGCGTAACATTTTATAAACTTCTTTGTGCTTGTTGACTTACTTATGACAGGAAAATTTTGATTCAGTTGGCAAATTTTTTTATCAATATTATTTGATGGCTTAATTCATCTATTCACAGTTGTTGTGAGTCAGTTTTCAAATTATTATGCTCTAACCAGTGCTCGGGCTATCTTACACCTGCAGTGAGGTGATATTGAAGCTTAACTGTTAACATGTTCATTTGTACCACTCTGTGTTGACATGTGCATAGAAAATATAGCAATCCCCCCCCCAAAAAAAAGAAATAAAATAAAATAATACCACCACCACCCCAAAAAAATTGTCTCAGAATATCTCCCAAATATTTTTTGTATGAATGACATTTAATGTTTTGTTTGAATTTAATTAAATTGAGTATTTCAAATGAAGTGCATAAAATTTTACATTTTTGTACATGTACATTGTATAACCCCACCCTCCCCCTTTTCCATACAAAGTTTTATCTAAAGAAGTTTTATTACACTTTTAAATCATACTAGAAATTTGTACCTGAACCAACTGGCAGAGATATTCTCTTTGTCATCCATAGCTCTTTGCATACTGATGCTGGTATGCCTCTGTTTGGTTTTGCAACACTCAAGTCTAGATGTGTAGGTGACTGGCACCTTCTTGTTTGACGCCTCCAATATATTCAAAAATCATCCCACTTCTGTACAGTATCAAAAAGCCCTTTTGGTAGTTCATAGTCCGTGGAGTTACACCCAAGACTACGTAAATGGGTACTTGTGGGTTTGTCACATTTGGTTATAGGGATACACAGGACATTTGAAGCATAATGCAATGATTGTCCACATTCAGCTTTATAAGCAAATGTACATTGCATTTCATTCTTTTTCTCATACTGCATTGTTATGCATTAATGACATAATTACAGATTGTCCATGAAATATAATTTTTCTTAATTTTTCTGTACAGCCAGAAATTTAAGGTTAAGATTGAAATTATTAAATCAAATATATATGTACCAAATAAATATTTAAAATTAGAACTGTTATGTCCTGATGAAAACTATAGCATATGAATATTGAATTAAAATAGGACAAATATTTTGATAATTAAATTCATCTAAAACTTTTCTATATACTAGTAACTTTGAGTTAAGATTGAGGAGCTTGTTTAAAATTAAATAGTATATTCTGCTCGAAATTCTTCTTTTTTTCGTTAAAATTTTAGATTTTTTGACCTGCTCAAAATGTCATTAAAAATTATTTGCAAAGCAAAAGCTTACAGATTCTGAAGATATCAACCTTATGAAACATAAAAAGCACAACAGAAACAAAATTCAGGTGTTATCTTGCAAATTGATAACTTTTAAAAACAGTAAGCAGCACCAACCTCTCTGTACCAATCATTTTTCAAAAGTTGGCATGGTGCCAATTCTTAACATTTGACGGTAAAAACCGTTTTCTGCAGTTGAAAACATGTTTAACTTGCATTCTGTCAAAGAAAATTACTACATTTGCTATAAAAATGACAAAAAAAACAATTACAAAAATGGCTATTTTTTCATAAGAAAATGCTTGTGCCATTGCTTGGATGTGTTCTAAAAATAGAATTGCTTATTTCTAAAAATAGAATCAAATATTTGCACTTTTGATGGTTTACACAGAGTCCCTACATGGTATCCTTCCATATACATGTCACATAACATTATATTTCGAAACTAGCTTCCGGACGATTTTTGGCATATTGCATGGTTTTCTCATGGACAAGCAAAATATTATAGTTTACTAAGTTACAGATTAATGTTAAAAACATTGATCAGTCAAAACTATCAAAACTTATGATGAATATATAGTGAAACCTAAGCACATGATGTAAACTTTGGACAGACCTTCGAAACCAAAAGCCGGCATATGCATTGACTGACAGGACACTCAAAACTAGACGAGATAAAGTACAAAACAAAACATACATGTACATAACATATATACAAAAAGAAAACATTGATAAATAACAAATGTTAATGATATCAATTATCACTTATATTGTGATACTGTAATACTATTGAACAAAGAATGATTTAGCAAGGTCTGTGTTCATGCAATAATCTTTGTTTTAGAGTTACAAAGATGTTGGCAGTAATTGTAAATTTTGAGACTGTGAGATGTAGAAAACAAAACAAGTCAAAAGCAAAATAAATAAGTAAAAGTAGGATAATATTTAGCTTGCATTTCAGACAAAAAATGAATAATGAACAGTGATATTGACTAGGTTAATCAATAGAATATGCTGAACAAAAAAATAGTAGACTCGACTTAAATTTCATTTATCAGTGTAGACGTGAAACACATATTTATATTCTCTATGTTTTTGATTCTGGTAATACTATAGTTATGAGAATAAATGTATGGGACAATCTTTACTATTGTAACCATTTGCCAGTTGTTTTTTGTGTAAATCTCATGTGTAAAACTAGTTACCTATGGATATAATAATAAAATATTTATGTTTACAAATCTGCAAGCATACCGGAAATATGAGTTTTTATAAAATTAAACCAATTACGTAGGAAACGTATATTTTCCGGAAAATAAGTATGAAATACAGATAGTTGATTGGTATGAGAGAAAAAGAGACAGAATGTCAACCCTAGGTTCACATTTGTGTTATAAACAAAAAATAATGATAATTGAACAGGAATTATATAAAAATACATATTTGAAACAAATATTGAAAGCATGTTATAGTTCAAAGTGATATACACACATTTTATTTTTTTCAGTTTTTTGGCTATGTCGTCAAATATTTCGAACCGATGTCTAGTTCCTTCCTCGTCAGATCCATATACATGACCATTAAAATACCACGAGCTTATGATATTGTCATGTTGGTACAGTCTATTTAGGAGACCCTGGTTGAGTTTTGTAATATCATCACCAATTCTGACTTTGAGTGCTTCGTTTATGCTCTTTTTCTTACGCAGGAGTGAAATTTTGGTATCCATTCTAAGAAATTTTATGAGAATTGGTCTTGGACTCCCTTCTTTCCCTGGTATTCTATGCATTGCAACAATTTCTGACGGGTTGATATCTAATTTGACTTTGTTTTTCAGTTCGTTTAGGAGAGAATGTGGTAGGTTTTCATTTCGATTTTCTGGCAATTGGTATATTTTCACATTTTTCTTAAGTGAGTATTGTTCGTTCCAGTTACCGAGCCGAACACTTTCAGTTGCTTTCCTGTTGTTTTCATCAACCACATCCCTCATTTTTCGAAGATCAGAATGCAGACTAGCATTTTTTTCAAGCAGATTCCCATTTTCAAACTCAATAGTGGTTAATTTGTCATGTAGATGAGATATTTTGGAATCGTAATTGGTTTTTAATTTATCCACTTCTGACTTGACTTCCGTCATTATCTCTTTTTTAATTTGTTTTTTCAAGTTTTCGGATTACTGTTTAAATATTTCTGTGACAATCTCTGTCAGGTCAGATTTTTTCGGGACATTTAACAGGGACTGCTTGATTTCATCAAGTTCGTTTTCTATACATATACTATGGTCCGAGGAACTGGAGAGGCAAGAGTGGAGACGCTTGGCTGGATTTGTGATATTATGTTTATCCCCTGTTTTCTCTAAAAATGCTGATTCCTCGGCATTATTTGTGTTTTTGGCTGACAGTTTATCGACTTTCACAGTAGAAATGAAACTGGTTATTTGTTGTTGTTGTTGAGACATATTACATTTGGCGATTTAAACTATTGAAAGTTCACTTATGTGTACATCTAAATGTAAACATTGGCTAATTACTACTCACTCGGTTGTCAATTTTATAATTCGTAATTTAAACTGCAATCTTTATAATTATAGTTCTGGTTTTTGAATACATTAATTCCAATCAATTAGTAGTAACATCGATGTAACAGAAAAGACGCAAAGAATATCTCTTAATGCATAAAAACACAAAACTCTGTGCAACAAATTTACATCAAACCTTCATGGGCGCCATCTTTCTTTTTCCTTTTTACTTTTTCCTAGATTATACTTCTTTTTAATATCCCAAGATCTTAATCAAAATGTAGTTAATGTACAAAATCACGGCAGCTATAGATCAGGGGCCTGTTTATCGAAACTGTCCTAAGATTGGTCCTAAGTATTTCTTAGGACAGAAGTTAGGATAAAGTTAGGACCGACTTACGACACGTCTCAGCATGCACATCGAAGCTATCTTAGGAATATCTTAGCTAGGACGTCCTAACTGCATCTTCGCTAGCCAAGGGTAACGATCCACTCCCGCTCTCTTCATCCTTGGCGGATTGAGCCAACATTTGTGATAACAATGTTGCGCCATCTATCGGAAGATAAAAACCACGCCAATTCCGAATACATTAGTCTTGACCAATGGTAGCACTTGAACTCTTCAGCTTGGAGGTAAAAACACGGTAGCGTCTAGATGCTACACACTTGGTAAAGCCGGAAATGAAAGCATACGTCAACATTCATGCATTTGTGCATGAAACATACACAGGAACTTCCATTTGTTGATTAAAAACATTCAAGTTTTCACTAAATATAGTCGTATGTTTAGGGATGTAAAGGCTTGTTGCACAAAAAACACATGGCAATTGTTTACAAACACTTTCTACATTTACACGTGATCATGTTACAGGCGCATTTTGATTGGATGCAGCGAGTTTTGACTGCAACCAATAAAATTCCTTACCTTGTGTCTCCGAAATTTTATCTCAATCCGCCAAGGGTGAAGAGAGCGGGAGTGGATCGTTACCCTTGGCTAGCGAAGATGTCCTAACTGATGTCTTAAGTATTGGCGGAAAAGAAAATACAAACCGAATATGAAAAAAAAAATTATGATATCATACATGTATTTTATCAATAATTTTATTTCAAATATGGGTAATTAGAATCTAATAACTAATATGTAGTTTTAAATTAAAGGTAATAAATATGTTTTGTAAACTAATTAGATATATGAAGATGTGGTGTGAGTGCCAATGAGACAACTCTCCATCCAAATAACAATTTAAAAAGTAAACCATTATTATTATAGGTTAAAGTACGGCCTTCAACACGGAGCCTTGGCTCACACCGAACAACAAGCTATAAAGGGCCCCAAAATTATGTATATATTACATAAACAAACGACAACTACTGTACATCAGATTCCTGACTAAGGACAGGTGCAAATTGTTCATTTAAACTGTATGAAACAAAACATGACACAAAAATTCAAAAAAATAACAAACTACGTGTAAACAAGATATATAATACGTAAAAATCATAACATGTTTTTGGATGAGTTGAATTCGAAGTGTCACCTTTTCATTCTTTTACAGTTCTAATGCAAATCTCGTGCATTATTCATATCATTATACGGAGAATTTCAAATATTTTAACTACTGCTTTAAAAATAATACGCGTGAAAATGAACAAAAGACGAAATACGAATGTATCCTAAAGTTAGGACCATCCTAAGACCATCTTAAGACACCTAAATTGGTATCCTAAAGTTAGGACATTTCCTAGGATTTTCCTAAGGTGCGACATGTTTGATAAACCCATTTAGGACTAAGATATTAAGATGTGTCCTAAGTTGGTCTTAGGACACGTCCTAATCATAAGAGAGCTTCGATAAACAGGCCCCAGATCACTCCACAATAATATTAAATCTAAAGATGAATGATTTCATACTTGGAAAAGGATTATGGACATTTAACAACTCACTTTTACATGATATTGAATACTCCAAAACTATAAAAAGACACTATACTTAAAGTAAAAGACCAATATGCACCATTAGTATATAATAGAGAAACGTAAGAACAAATTAA
The DNA here is from genome assembly GCF_036588685.1 of Mytilus trossulus. Taxonomy (NCBI): domain Eukaryota; kingdom Metazoa; phylum Mollusca; class Bivalvia; order Mytilida; family Mytilidae; genus Mytilus; species Mytilus trossulus. Next base: position 7,789,406 of record NC_086381.1, on the reverse strand, counting down.
TGATTTAGACATGCACTTTACAATAAATGACCAACTTGTTTTAAAAATATTACTTACAGAAATCAGAGGAAAAACTATTTCCAATGCATCTTATTAAAAGAAGGAAAGAGATAAAGAAGAAAAATAGTCTCATAAATAAATCAGAAATTAGAGGAAACATCTTAACAGAGGAAAATAATAAATGAAATTTAACACCATAAATCTGATGTTAGAATAATAAAATAAAAATGAGGGGAAACTATATCAGGTTAAAAATGCAATGAATTGAAGAAGGAGAAAAGCCATCTAGGTTTTTTTAATATGGAAATTAAACATATTATAAATAAAACAACCCCCAAACTAGTTAACGAAAAAGGGGAAACAATTTGTAAACAAGTTAAAATATTAGAAGAGGCCAAAAATTACTATAAAATTAAAACTGTATACTAAAACAGAAAGCTTAAGTAAAGTAGATCTTAAAAGTGAAATACCTGATTCTGATATTAAAAAATAAATGATTCTTTAAAAGAATATTTAGAGGGGGATAACTTATAATGAATTGACAACAGCTATGCGTAGAATGAAAAGTGAAAAAGTCCAGGGTCAGATGTCTTTACAAATGAATTCTTTAAATTCTTTTGGACAGATGTAGGAATATTTGTTTTCAGATCTATAATTTATGGTTACAAAAGGGGGGAAATACCAATAACTCAAAAACATGGTATTATTACTTGTTTACCAAAAGGCGATAAACCTAGACAATTTATGAAAAATTGGCGACAAATAATCTTTTAAATACAACAAATAAACTAGCATCAAGTTGTATAGCAGAGCGTATCAAATCTGTTCTACCCATTATTATTAGCAATGACCAGACAGGTTTTATTCCTGGAAGATATATTGGCGAAAACACTCGTCTCATTTATGATATTTTATTCTATACAGAGGTAAATGATTTGCCAGGTCTCCTCCTTCTCATAGATTTTGAAAATGCTTTTGATTCGGTATCACCGAAATTCATAGATGAAGTATTAGACTTTTTCAATTTTGGACCCTCTATAAAACTTTGGATAAAGAAAGACCTTTTACACAAATATAAACTCATGAGTATCCCAAAACTGAGGCTATAGACAAGGAGATCATTTATCACCTTATATTTTTCTTTTATGTGCTGAAATTCTAGGAATTTTAATACGAAAGAACAAAGGAATTAAAGGAATTAAAATGATGACACAGAATATCGTATCACCTAATATGCTGATGACACTTCAATAATACTTGACGGTACACCTAAATCTCTAGATGCATCTTTTCGCTTACTCCAAAAATATGCTGAAATGTTTGGTCTCCATATGAACTTGGACAAAAAAAGGGGGTGTGGATAGGCAAAAAAATAAATAAAGTCAAGACACAATGTATGTAAAATGGGGATTGGAATGGGGTTCCAGTAAGTTTACATTACTAGGAATAAACTTTTCTGTTAATTTGCATGAAATGGAGTTGCTGAATTATGGTCCACGAATTAAAGAAATGTAAATATAATAAAAATTTGTTCTAAACAAACATGAACACCATTTGGAAAAAATACTATCATTTAGACACTAATTATTTTAAAATTGAACCATCTGTTTTTAACATTACAAGCACCATGCAAAAATACTTTAAAACAACTAACTGACAAAATTTATTCATTTATTTGGGAAAACCAACCTGACAAGATAAAAAGAGAAATATCATGTTCTGAACACAAATTAGGAGGGCTGAAAAATAATAGATATTGACAAATATATAAAAGGATTGAAACTAACTTTGATTAGACGGTTGTTGAAAAACAACCCAAAACTAAATAAGTTATTCGAAAGTAATGAAAAATTTAGTATTGAAAACCTAGTTTATTTAGGCCCAACAAAAAGATGTCAAAAACCCTTTTTGGAAGAAGTTTTTAAAGCTTGGACAGATTTAGAAAATAAATTCATACAAACAAACGAAGAGGAGTTTTTATCAGACTCGCTCTGGAATAATGAAAACATAAAAATAGGAACAACATCTATTTTCTATAAAGAATGGATAGATAAAGGAATATTTTTTGATAAATGATTTATTAAACGATGAGGGAAAACTGATGACTTTTCAACAATTCCAAAACATTTATAAAATTAAGTCAAAATGTCCTACTTATAATGGGGTCATTTTATCAATAAAATCATATAACAAGGCTTAAAAGAACTATATATCCATTAACAATTGTTATAAAAGACTAGGACCAATTATGCCGAATAATATAAGATTTTTTTATCTAGAAAAGGCTCGAAAGATATGTATATTGTTTTATTTGAAAAAAAAGCAGTAATAAATTTAGATGTGAAGAAAAATGGTCCTTAACACTCAACAAAAATTTTGATTTGAAAACTGTGCATAATATGTTTTTTAACTCTACAAAAAGCTCAAAACTCCACTGGATCCAATATAGAATAATACACAAAATATTGGGCACAACTAAATTTTTATTTAAGATAAAAATAAAAAAAAGCGATCAATGAAGTTACTGAAGATATTCAACACATATTTTGGACATGCCATACATAGCAGATCTGTGGATAGGACTCATGGACTGGATTTATAACCAAACAAAAATAATTATGACTCATGGACTGGATTTATAACCAAACAAAAATAATTACTCCATTTAACAAGGATATAATTTTATTCAGAAATTAAGGAAAAACAGAAAATAAAAAAATAAAAAAATTAATAATACTTTTATCAAAATTCTTTATGTATAGAACATCAATGTGAAAATCAAGTAAATTTTGCAGGGCTGAAAAACTATATAAAAGAAAATCTAATACTAGAAAATAATATATTTTTCAAATCAAAGCCTCTTCACATTGCCAACCTCTACTGGGGGGCGTATGACATTTGCGCCGATTTTGAAAATGTTCATTCTTTCATTTGCGCCGATTTAATTTTTTCATTTGCGCCGATTTTATAATTTCTCCAAATTGGATTTACAGGTATAAAATAAATTATACTTTTATATGTACTATACATTGAAGGTACATTGGTAAATCTGGTTATAAACGTTTTCACTTAATATGTTTAATAGATATAGGCCAGAAGATGTGATATGAGTGCTAATGAGACAATTCTCCATCCAAGTAACTATTTATAAAAGTTAACCATTTTAAGTTTATTTTTATTCATATTGTTCTGGAACTTTGTTGTTACACGATGGACATATTGTTCACTTAAACGACCCGAGGAGTCAATTCTTTAATCATCGACGGCAATTCAATCGAAAGGTCAGTGTCCTGAAAAATAATATATCTTACCAATGTACCATTAAATCATGTAAAGCCAGAGTCACAACGGATTCAAATGGGGAAACTATTGTCAAAACACAGAAAGAACATAAACAGGTGATAGTTGACCGAAAGACTGAGGCTTAGGAACTTACGGGTACGACAAGGAAAAAATCTGGGTATGTATCTAGTAGGCCTTCAAAGACTGGGAAGAAGAGTTATCTCATTAGCACTAATACCACATCCTCTTAATATATCTATTCACCTGTATTTACCTGTAATTTACCTGTAAAAAAATCGGCGCAAATGAAAATAATAATCGGCGCAAATGAAAGAAAAAATCGGCGCAAATGCAAAACGCCGCTACTGGGACCCCTGGCTTCCATTATTAGAATAATTTACACTTAAGCAACTTAGCATTACCCTATGTAATGTTATTGTGTATTTTGTTTTGAGCCTTTTCACACCAACATATATGTTTTTATATGATATACTGTTATATGTTTTTATTGTTTATTGTCTTTTGTTCTTGTTTTGTGCCTAAAATGCATATACATTCTTTAATATCTGTTTTGTGTTTGTATGAATTATTTGCAATGGAAAACCAACTTTGCTAAATTCATTTAATGTGTGTAATTCAGTAATATGTGTTAATCAAATAAAATAGTAATAAAGCCAAACAAGTACAAAGTTGAAAAGCAGTGAAAGACCAATAAATTCAAAAAGTGTTGCGTTTGAAAAAGAAAAATAGGACACACGAAATGAGATGAGGTCACCATGGTCACACACACATGTATCAAAGAATTATAGTTGAAAGCAGGAGCTGACAAAGTGACATGAAAAAGATTCACAAATGATTTAAAACTTTCAATTCTAAGTTTCAATATATCTATTTTTATCCACCAACTGAGATGAGGGAGGACAGAAAAGCGAACACTTCAACTTAATCTTATTCCATTGTACATGCTTTTAATTACGGTTTCACGAAGCTATCCTAAGACATGTCATAAGATATATCTTAGGACATGTCTTATGATCCTCTTATCACTATCCTAGGACATATCTCAGACCTCGTCTCGAAGCTGTCTTAGGATGATCTTAGCTAAGACATTCTAAATCTGTCGCAAGTTCTTAAAATTTTCAAATATAAATATGATTTACGGAAAAAAATCATGTAAATGTTATGTCTCACCATAAATTATTCTAAACGTATTGATTAATACAATGACATAATTTGCAAAATAAATATAAAAAGATAAAAGTAATTTATATATAAATTATCTTAAAACAATACATTAATATAAATATGAAATTTTTAATGCAAAATTAAGAAAAAAGAATATAATGACATTTTTTGGTACAAGTGAGTTGAATTCAATTTCGACTTCATTGGTTATAAAAGGTTAAGGGATAAAATCGTGCAATTTTGATATCAATACATCGAATTTTCATTGTTGACAAATCATGATAATCCGTCGATGTATATATGTTTTAAGCAGGAACAGGAGAATAGATAGTTAGATAATAATAAGATATTTTTTTTCAAAATTAAATATAAAAAATGAGTGCAAATTATATAAATAAACGTATAACTATCCTAAGACCATCATAAGACACCTCTCGCGATGTCCTAACTTTATGACCAACTTTAAGAGATGTCCTAATTTAGGACCACTTTGTGAAACCCACTTAGGACTAAGATATGTCGTAAGACCATCCTAAGACATGTCTTAGTCCTAAAACAGCTTCGTGAAACTGGGCCCTGATTTATATTTTTTTCATTACATTTATTTCCGTGAACCTATCAATATAATTACCTATCTTTACATTATCTATCTCAAGTGTTTATTTGCTTACGTAGATCAATATTTCACATTGAAAATTAACTCATTCAATATATTGCCGTATCCTGAAAACAAAGTAAAAATCGTATTTAGTTTAAAGAAAGCTTACAGACAAATATAGCTGTGAACAATATGGTTAACTATTTACGTTATCAACTATTATAAAACAGTTATAGCTTATATTCTAAAAATACCTGGTCTTTATTGTTTGTAATTAATGCCTCGGTACGGATGCTCGAGTACGGATGACTGCATATATAAAACAGGAAGGTGAATATGACTTATGTATTAATAAATCATTCAATATGAAGTCGAATATGGCGGTTATTTTTGAATATGTGTACATAACTAGACTAAGTGATAGCCCAACGGCATTCTAATTTAGCATAACTGTCATAATCATGGCATGAGTATGTGAAATTTATACAAAATATCAAACTTATGTTTGGTTGCGCACATTGTATTATGCCAGTTCTCCTTGATTTGTATATAGACAACGGTACATTTTTTGTAGTTTGGTTGGGTGGCAGGTACCAGTTTTGGTGTACCAGAGCATGTGTCCTCCGCAGAAATGTTGTTATAGTTAAGCATTGAGGTATATAATTGCATCATGTGGATTAAAAAAATAAATGAATGTAAATTCTAGGCTAGTGTACTTCAAAAGTAAGTAGTTGCATACGCAGGTTGGGGATTTCCTTCACACATGGGTCCAATCAGATGTTAAAATTGTGGTCTCCTCACTGGACGGCATCCAATCACAGTGGGGAAAATATTCATTTTTTTGTAAACAAAAATATCTTTTGGTCCACATTTCTTGATCAACTTGAGATAATCTCAGAAGAAATTGTAATAACTGGCGACTTAAATATCCACCTAGATGACAAGAACAACAGTGACGTTTGTAAATTCATCGAAACGTTGGAGGATCATGGACTTCAACAACATATAAATAGTCCAACTCACATCCATGGACACACCTTAGATGTCATCATTACAAGAGAAATCAGTTCGATTCTAAAGAATGCGCCTGTCGTACATCATCCGTATTTATGTGACAAGAAAGGCAATCCCGCTGGTGACCATATGGCACTGTTCGCTCAGCTAAGAATCTCAAGACCGTCGAAATATCGCCAAACAGTGACTTATCGCAAATATCGAGACATCAATCTGGACGACATCAAAAATTACTTTGTTGAATCAATTCCACCTGTTGTATATGTAACAGAACCTGTCGGTAGCTTGGTTAGTCTTTACAATACGAATATGATATCGATTATTGACAAGCAAGCACCGATAGTCTCAAAGGAGATAACACTTCGACCAAATACCGAGTGGCACACTGAAGAACTCCGCGACGCTAAAAGGAATTGTCGTAAAGCTGAACGCCGCATGCGGAAAACAAATTTGACCGTTCATTAGCAGATACATCGGGATGCTTGTGTACATGCGAACAAACTCCTTATCCGATGTCAAAAAGAACACTATTCGACCAAAGTTGAAGAAGCTGAACACGATCAGAAACAACTCTTTCACCCTAGTAAACGCATTATGGGAGAAAAGCAAGAAACAATTCTACCATCGCATAAAGATGAAAAAGACCTTGCTAACAAGTTCTGTCACTTTTTCATGAACACGATTGAAACTATTCGGGCAAATTTAAGCGCATCTAATAAAAGCTCCATCACTATATAAGACATTATGAAATCAGACGAAAATTTTAACGGTGAACGTTTATCATCATTCAAACAAACAACCATTAGGGAACTCACGAAGATCATACAATCTGCACCATCAAAACACTATGAACTAGATCCAATGCCTACCTATTTACTAAAATCTTGTTCAAATGAACTTCTACCGGCAGTGACAAACATTGTCAATTGCTCGTTTTCAGAATCACTGGTGCCATCTTCATTTAAGCAAGCTATCGTTCGACCATTGCTAAAGAAACCTAGTCTAGATCGTGAAGTGTTTAAAACTACCGTCCAGTGTCAAACCTTCCGTTTTTGTCGAAGGTCTTGGAAAAAGTTGTTTCCTCTCGGCTTGATCACCACATAGAATCGAATAATCTGCACGAAAATTTGCAATCTGTATACCGAGCTCGTCATTCTACAGAAACAGCTCTTCTACGTGTTCACCACGATATAGTTTCTGCACTGGACAAAAACAGTTGTGTTGTACTTCTGATGCTCGATCTTTCGGCTGCATTTGATGTTATTGACCACAAGATTTTACTAGAACGTCTGAACTATTCTTTCGGAGTCTCTGATAGCGCCTTATCGTGGATCGAGTCTTACTTGAAAGATAGAACTCAGCGAGTTGCCATTGGCACCAAACAATCTGACGATCTACGTCTTAAATATGGTGTGCCTCAAGGCTCTGTTCTAGGACCAACGTTATACTGCATGTACTCGAAACCTGTTGGTGAAATATGCAGGCGACATAAAATGCTTTATCACTCGTATGCCGATGACACTCAGGCATATCAAGTGATAAAACTGGAAGGTGATTGGGACGATCTATCCGACCGTTTGAAAGCGTGTTTGTCAGAGATAAGCGATTGGATGACATCAAATATGCTGAAACTAAATCAGGACAAAACAGAGCTCATCGTCTTTGCTCCGAAACATCGAGCCAAACAGTTATCCAAGTATGAGCTACCCTTCGATGGCACTATTTTAAGTGATGCGAACTGCGTTAGGAATCTAGGAGTGTTCTTTGATAAAACCTTGAGTATGGAACAGCAGGTAACAGCCGTCTCAAAATCATGTTACCACCAGATTCGAACCATCGGAAACATTAGATCGTATATCACCGAAAATGCGTGTAAGACACTAGTCTGCTCTCTCGTCACCTCCAGATTAGACTATGGGAACGCTTTGCTATATAATGTAAACTCTTCCACTATAGCAAGACTGCAACGCGTTCAAAACACAGCAGCTAGACTTATCACAAGAAAAAGGAAGTTTGACTCTATAACACCTGTTCTGATGCAGCTACATTGGCTCCCCGTGAAATACCGATCACATTTTAATCTTTTACTTTACGTTTTTAAGGCATTACACGATAAAGCACCTAAATATTTGAAAGAACTGATTGTACCATACGCTCCTATTAGAAAACTTCGGTCAGAAAATGAAGGACTCATAACGAATCCAAGAGATGTCCGCACTAAAACATACGGTGAAAGACGATTCGACCGAGCTGGAGCTACATTGTGGAATGACCTACCAATACATTTACGGAAAGAACAATCGCTTCCTCGTTTTAAAAAAGGTTTAAAGACACATATTTTTAGACTGGCGTACTGTGATGTGTAAGACCTGTGATAATTCATTATTATTCTAAAAGTTTAAGTGATAGGACCTTTTTTATTTTTAATTTATTTAACTTTTTAGTTTTAACGATTTTATTGAAGAGACAGTTTTATTTATCTTTTCTCTGTGTTTTACTGGAATGTAAATACTTATAATTTTCATCATTATTTTTTTTTATTGACTGTTATATTTAATATGTTTTATGGTATTCATTGTGATATATATTTCCCCTTTCAATGCTCTGAATTTACATCATTATTCTATTTAATTTCTGTTTTATTCTTATGTTCATATATGTCATATATATTTATATATATAATTGTTATTATTGTATGCATTTTGATATATATTTTCCTTCAATTTTATATGTTAAGGGCTTAGAGTATTATGTTTATTAGATAGGCGCTATATAAAAGCTATGTAATAAATCTTGAGATTTTGATGGTAAGGATAGGTTCGGACAAGCTCTAATTCACTAAATATCCTTTATCTCTTGAATTTTGCCTAAAATTCTAGTCGGCTTTTAGCAGGGTTCTGCAGGTGAGCATTAGATTGGTATCAGAGCATCACATGTTTTGCTTATTTGCAATGAATTTATAATTTTTTTAATTTCCATGCTGGACAGACACCCACATTTAAAGGTTTTCTATATATTTACATAAGCACGCACACATCGTAGTTCCTTGAAACCATACATTTTATTTGTATATAAGCTTGAATGAATTTTCAAGAAAATAAAATCATAAATCCATGAAATTCTAAAGATTTATTGTTAAATAACTGGTTTCTGCCACCTTAGTTGTTAGATAAAAGTAAATCGATAATTGTGAAATTGCTAAACAGCTACTATGTTTGCTCTTGGTATTATTTTAATCCGTTTTGATAGCTCTTAATTCTTCATGCGTGACTACTGACTTCCTGCATGTTAAAAATGCAGGTTGATTTTATTTGGTTTTAAATCTGTAATGAACAAGATAGGAGAGGGTGATACTTAAAAAAGATAATATAAGGAGAGAAGCAAAAGGAACACAGTAAAAAGAAACGAAACGCACTGACACAAAACAAAACCGAACGGAACAAAATGAAAATCCAATACCAAATCTCTATTTTAGGCAAAGACACATCAAATGTAGTTTTTCGAGCGTAATATAAAGCACCAAATATTATCACAATTATCCTTAAAATAATTCGACATCAAGGACGCAGATCGTTGTGTACTTCTCATTCCGGCGTCTATAGACACATTTATAAGCATATCTTTTCTGTTACATAAGTCTTGATTTCTCGTTGAACCAGCCATGCGTATAGTTGTGTATTTTCAAGTCCCTCATTCTGTTGCAAGACGTCTCGTAACTGTGCTTGTAAGCCGTTTTAACGGAGAAGGTTTTTGACTGACTGTGCTAATTTTCGTCGGAAACTTGGGACATTTCGTGCTCTTTTTTAAGCTGAATTGTACAGATTTCTCAGATGGAGTTCCCGGATATAAAGACCCAGAGCTTTGACGAATCAGTTGTCAAACTGAATTACTGGTACCGTTGCGAGAGGCAGGAACATGTGCTCAGGGTAGTTGTGTCTTGTTTTGGCATATCGTAGCTACATTTTACAATTTAACGACTGTGTTCCAATAGTTTGGATTATTTTGTTATCGTTCAATACTAATTGTTGTGGAGTTTGTGGGTATATGCAAACCTCGAATCTAAATGTTCAACAAAGTATACTTTTTCCGAAAGCTTGTATGCAGAATGTGGTTAATTCTAAACAGAAAGTCCCTTTTTAAATGGAAAAATCAAAAGCTCAAACACACCAAACGAATGGATAGCAGCAGTCACATTCATTCCTGTACTCCTTCTTCATACCGCGGTACCTATGGTTACCAAAAATGTCACGTGTGATTACACCCACTTTTAAGGGATGAATAGAATTATCGAAAATGTGAATTTACACTTGATTTTGTTTTCGTGTATTAATCACTCATTTTAATTTTCCGCTCGAGACAATATTCTCATATATTCATACACATTTATTACTTTATTATTTTAAAACATCTGCCTTCTTACTATATTAATTTAAAGCATCTGTATTTTAGTGATATTACTTTCCAATATATCATACAGTATTGTTACAACGCATAATTTGGTTCTGTTCTTATTTTTAAAGGTAAGAAAGAAAGATTTACTGTGACTTTCGAAAAATAATATTTTAAAGTACTGGGCATGATTCGATTATTTAAAAAAAAAAAGAAAAAAAAAAGGATGAGTTCATTGCATTATTTCGCTACTACCATATAAATGTTTTGTTTTTTTGGTTAATGTTTCTATATAAATCGAATACACTTCCTTTTATTCCTGTGAGAACAAAGCTAGATCATTGTCCCACTATACGTCTCATCAATCATTTCTAGAATCTGATCATTGATCAATCCTTCCGTTTTCAAGGGATAAAATGTAAGTCTAAACTGGTTCACATTTTGTCAAGAATTGTACCTGCATCACGCCTACCACATGTGACAGTTATTTTTGGGATCAAATGTAATGCCAAAAGTAAATCGGGAAGTACGCGGGAAAATAATAGTGATACTATTTTACCAAAATAACGACTTCATATGGATACTGTTAAAATGAACGATACTAGTTACGTGAACTGACAACATGGTAAGCTGCTGAAAATGTTTGCACCTGTCCTAAGTCAGGAATCTGATGTACAGTAGTTGTCGTTTGTTTATGTAATATATACGTGTTTCTCGTTTCTCGTTTTGTTTATATAGATTAGACCGTTGTTTTTCCCGTTTGAATGGTTTTACACTAGTAATTTGGGGCCCTTTATAGCTTGTTGTTCGGTGTGAACCAATGCTCCGTGTTGAAGGCCTTACTTTAACCTATAATGGTTTACTTTTCAAATTGTTATTTGGATGGAGAGTTGTCTCATTGGCACGTACACCACATCTTCCTATATCTATTTTCAAACCATATCAACTAATGTTCTTTTAAAAATGTGTGTGCCTTTTTCTATTTGACGCCGACACAGATATCTTCAAGATAAAATGTATTTTAAAGCCATCTGCTTTTGATAATCAAACTGATGATGTGGAGATCCAAACGGTATATATTTTGTCATAAATGCTATTGACCATCCGCATTTGATAAAACATAGAACTGAAATGAAAAGGGAAGACATGCGACAAAAAGAATATAATATATAATTATATAATGATATGGTATGATTGCTAATGAAACAACCCTCCACAAGAGAACAAATAATACAGAAACTGTAGGTCAAGGTAAGGCCTTCAACAATGAACAAAGCACATACCGCAAAGTCAGCTATAATGACCACGACATGTCAATTGAAGGTTCTGAATAACTGTGTTAATATTCGTCGTCGACCTTTTACATTTGGTGCTGATTTTGAAGCTGCAATAAACTGATTCCGAAGATAAAGTACCCGGACAAAATAACCCTCAGCTCGGACAAAACGTTGACATCAGGTGTCGAATAAGATTACTGGTATCGTTGCAAAAGTCAAGCACACTTGTTCTAGTCTTGATATATCATATCTAGTTCGTGACAGTTTAACGTGTCCAATTAGTGGGGATTTTATATACTGATTTGTTTTCGGATTTTGTTGGTACCATTAAGGTTGAGTTTATAGTTATCAAAGGTACAAGGCTACTTGAGTTTAATTATTCATTCTAAATTATACATTTTCATAAAGCTTTTATGCAGACTGTGTCAAAGCCAATAAATCAAACATCAACGAAATTAATATCTCCCCAATCCACGAAAATTGGTGCCCATGAAAATAAACGAATGCACAGTAAACAGTTATCAAAGGTTCCAGTATTATAATTAAGTACGCCAGACGCTCGTTTCGTCTATATTATAAGACTCATCAGTGACGCTCATATCAAAATAGTTATCAAGCCACACAAATACAAAGTTGAAGAGCAATGGAATCCAAAAGTCAAAAAAGTTGTGCAAATACGGCTGAGGTAATGGATGCCTGGGATTAGAACATCCTTAGTTTTAGTAAACAATTTGGTGTCTTTAATAACCATTTCAGTGCATCTTTCATTATTATTCCCGAACACCTTTTTCATGACGCGTTACATTGAGAGACCACAAACGACACTTTTATGAGTTGAATTTTATTATTAGAAAATAACATTTACACTTGACATTGTGTCTCAACCACGCAATTGTATTTACCTCTCGAGGCAATAGTCAAGAATATTCAAGCAAAGTTCATACTTTACTATTATAAACAAACTTCCTTTCCAAGTTATCACAGTTATGTTTCAACGCACTTGGTTCTGTTCTTAAAATTTTGCAGGGTTAGAAAGAAATGCAAGTTATATTGTGATTTTCGAAAAGTAACATTAAAAGGTTTGCTTATCCTGGTGTAGTTGAAAATTTTAATAAAAAGGAAAAAGCTCATTGTACTTTTACGTATATGCTATCTAAAACAAAGACTCACAAAACCAAAAGACAATTACATCAACAGTTATAAATAATAATTAAGAAACAACACAAACTCCACTAAAAACAGTGAAATCAGTTGTTTTTTTCATTAAATTTCTATATAAAAAAAGAATACACTGGCTATACGGACAATAGCCAGTTCATCACCAACGTTTTCTAAATTTGATCGACATGTAAATCCTTCAGATTTCAAAGGATATACATTAATTATAACTGGGTTACATTTTCTCATGCATTGCTCTTTGTATCTGAGTGACGTCTACCACATGTGACAGTTATTTTTTAGATTCAGTGTAATGCCAAAATTAAATCGGGAAGTAAACAGGGAAATAGAACAGAGAATGTTGATAATATCTTATCACCATTACGACTTCTTATGGATACTGTTATAATTGATGATTATTATTACGTGAACTGACATTTGACAATATGCATATGGTAATTAGCTATACAAACAAATTTGATCAACTTAATTTTCATAAATTCTTTATGTACTTTTTGTCGATGCAACAGACACTTTCAAGATAACATGTCTTTCAAAATCATCTACTTTTAAACAAGTTGATAAACAAATGCTGTGAAGATTAAAATGCTTTGTATTTGATAAATTTTATTAAATATGTTTTCCTACGAATAATTGCTAATGACCAAGAAATAATTCATCATGATGAAAAGTACCATAGATTCAAATGAATCAAAATATTTACAAAACCATACTCGAAAATTGTAATGCAAGATTGAAATCATATTATACTTAATAACAAAAGACTCCTTAACATAGAAAGTTATATTTCAGCACCTCATTGGTTCAACGATCATTTTACTACTATAATATCTCGTTTGCCGAGTGGTAATCCAACTACTGTATCACCAGTCCGCCAATACTGAAGATGTCAGTTTTCCGGTGTGCTTTACTCAATCTTAAATTACAAGGATTGTCAGTTTCCTAATCAAAGTTCCGTGGTTCTTTCCGGGCAATCCGTATTCCTTCACAAATAAAAACTGTCCGCCACAAAATAGCACAATATTAGCGATTAGCACCCATCAATCAATAAATCTTAACTCCATGTTTTGGAGTGGTTCTGGTTGCTCAACATGTTGATTATTTAGACTTCTCAGCTTTTGGTTATGGCATCAATTTGTTTTCTTGTGCTTTGAATTTTTATAAATTTGAAAGAATTAATCAAAATTTTTATGAGGAGCTTTTTATACGCTTATATTATAGATTTCCCCCATAACACATTTAAAAACCTGCCAAGCATCTCTTATTTCTTATACCCATAATTTTTTAAAGGGTAAAACCAAAACTTAAGAAATAAATTGGCCAAATAAATAAAGAATATCGAATAATGTAGTGTTCAATTAAAAAGATATCAGAATAATTCAAAATGAAAAAAGAATAAATGAAAAATATCCAGAAAGTTCAAGAATAACGAGATTAAAAACCTCAATCTAGATCTTTATGTAAATGAATGTATATATAGTTGAGATTGATAATGTGATTTAAAGTTAACCATTTGCCTTACACTACTTTTTTAAAGGGATGCAGTGTTGTGGACGTTCACCACAAAGCAATGTTGTTTCTTTACTTTACAATATCAATCAATATAGAGAGATACAAAAGATTCAACAAAAAATTCTAACATTGAAATAGTTAAAGTGGTGACTGAGACCTTTATATTTACGAACTGTTTATTTATAATATTTCAAACGGATAGTGTAATGTACTTGTATTCAACATGGCAATTTCACGTAAAAAAAATAATGTACTAAACTTATATTTAAACATGTTATCTCGTACCTTTGCACAAAGAATTGAAAATTTATACCAATACACCAATATCGAGTCTATTTTCTTCCTGTCTGTAGCAAGGGCAGATTAATTTCATCTATAAAGATATGTTTTTATTTTAATGTTGGGGATAGCTACATGTGAAGATTTGTCAACATGTTATCATATATTATGTAACACCCTTCCCGTTTGACTTCCGTAAGTTATCTGCAATAGGCTCATAATTTACCTTTCTAAAACTCAAGTTGTTTTTAATCTGTCGTTACATTTATTTTTAGACTATAGATAAATGTTTAAAGATATGGCTTTTGATACTTGGATACCGTAAGTTATGTATCTATATCTATTTTATCTCAATGAAATGCAACAAATGATAACAGATATCAAAATGTCCTTAATGCATAAAAAGACAACATTAATCGCCCAGATTACCAAGTAGTTTATATACAACATACAAATCGACCAACACACACACCCAAATGGTCCAGATATTTTGACCTGCATTTAGGATCAGAATATGATATTTAACCAATTGTCGTGCGCATTTTAATACCTATTTCTTAAATCTAAAAAAAAAAAAAAAACAACAACAAAGAAACTATAAGAATCGTGCACACTGCTCGCTACCAACCAATAACTTAACATCTGCTATAAGATAAATATTGCCGCTTAATAAAAACATATAAAAGGCTACCATATGAAATATGAACATGAGATTGGATTGCAAATGATACAACTATATTCAAAAGTGAAAATGACAAAGATGTAAGCAATTACAGTTCACTGTTTGCAATTTGGCATCAAAAGAACCTATATCATTTGGACTAATATAAAATGTTCTGACATGAAAAATTATATGACAATTAAATACAACAATCGTACAGCCTAATAAGACAACAAAAATAATTTACATAAACCAAATATGACAGATGTGCCAACGTCAACCTCTGAATAACACAATTATGCCTGTGTGTTAGTTCTATAGACTACATTACAATAAATAAAAGATTACACTTAAAGTATAATACTTTTTCTCCTCGGGAAACATTATAGCACATAATAGTTTTGATACCAACTACACTTGAAAACAAATATTCAATAGTCTATGTGATCTGTTAATATAAAACGTCAAATCACAACAATACTGAAATTCGGAAAGTCATGTTATTCATATTATCTTTTGTGTTAATACAAATACCGACTACACTTGAAAACAAATATTCAATAGTCTGTGTAATCTGTTAACATAAAAAGTAAAATCACAAAAATACTGAACTTTGAGGAAAATTTATTCGGAAACATGTTATCCATATTATCTTTTGTGTTAATACAAATATAATTGAGAATGGAAATTGGGAATGTGTCAAAAAGACAAAAACCCGACCCTAGAAAAGACAACAACAGAAGGTCACCAACAGATCTTCGATGTAGCGAGAAATTCCCACACCCGGAGTCGTTCTTCAGCTGGCCCCTAAACAAATATATACTAGTTCAGTAATAATGAACGCCATACTAATTTCCAAATTGTACACAAGAAACTAAAATTGGAATAATACAAGACTAACAAAGGTCAGAGGCTCCTGACCTGACATGGGACAGGCGCAAAAATGCGGCGGGGCTAAACATGTTTATGAGATCTCAAACCTCCCCTTATACCTCTAGCCAATGGAGAAAGGTAAACGTATAACAATACGCACATTTAAAATTCAGTTCAAGAGAAGTCCGAGTCTGATATCAAAAGATGTAACCATAGAACATAAACAAAATGACAATAATACATAAATAACAACAGACTACTATCAGTTAACTGACATGCCAACTCCAGAATTCAATTAAACCGATTGAAAGATTATGATTTCATTATATGCATATATCAGGCACAATCCTTCCCGTTAGCGGTTTAGTATCATACCATTATAGAATTGAGAATGGAAATGGGGAATGTGTCAAAGTGACAACAACCCGACCATAGAAAAAACAACAGCAGAAGGTAACTATCAGGTCTTTAATGTAGCGAAAAATTCCCGCACCCGGAGGCGTCCTTCAGCTAATATGAGAAGAACATAACCCGTGTAATGCAAACAACTGTTTTTTTGAATAATTCCTTAATGTTTGTTATCCCTGTTGCTAGCTATATATAGGATAAACTAAATTTTTAAATCTCTAACGCAATTTGATCTCGATCATCCTCATTATAAAATGTATATTACGAACGTACACTACATGTTAGCAACTCTTATTATCCGAATACTAAATAAAAGTAAAACGAAATAATACAAACCTCCTTGTAGTATTCCTAGTATTTTATGCAACAATTTCGAATGTTGATTTAAAGTTGCTGTGTTATGATTTATCTTTGAATCTATTTTTTGCAATATCTCTAAATTATATCCATTTACAGGTGACAAATAAAAAATCAGAACAAAAACTGCAAAATTGGACGTATGTTTGTGTTTGCTAATATTGAATAATTTCAGAAATATTTTATAAGACTGAGAAATAGGACCTTTTTACAGATAGGGTTAATCACGCCAAATCAACATTATTTCACAAAAAAGTTTATTTTATACAACTTCAAATCAATGACAAGATAATTTAATACTATGGTACCGTTTTCATTATTGATGATTGACATGTTTTTTCATCAAAATAATGACATACACATCTACTTTAGTACAAGTAATCTCGATGTACAGTTCTAAAGATGCATATCAAATGTACATCTGTATAAACTGTACACTTGTAAAAATGTATATAAACTGTACAGCCGTAAAGCTATATATACATATATATATATGTACAACGGTTAAACTGTACAAAGCATTTGGACTTATTGGAGAGTTGTGTTGTTGGCAATCATACCATATCTTTTATTTTGATGTTTGCCATAATGAGCCTTTCTAAAGTCAAAACCTGTAAATAAATGGTGGTCAAATGTTGATCATATTTTTTATTCGTTTTATGTCTTTTACACAGGTCAGTCTATCAAATAGTTCTCTTTGAATTGTTTAAAATTTCATCTTACAAACCTGCTAGTGCTTTTTCATTGTAATTCAACGCAAAATAATTGTCTAAGAAACCTGGGACTATGTCATTTCACAAAGGATTTCTATTGTATATTTATTGTACCTCGAACTTATTTACCCGGTGTAGGTCTTTAAGTTGGGGTTCTATTAACTTAAAGTTAATCGGGCATGACTAGTTAGATACGCCCTCTTAAAATCAGGGGGTCCGAAATAGGATCGGGTTAAAACACCCAGCAAAATATCTTAATTTACAATCCTTAAGATTTCAAAGGATATACATTATTTTCAAACTGGTTTCTATTTTCTCATGCACTGCTCATTCGTACCTGATTAACGCCTACCACATGTGACAGTTAATTTTGGGATTCAGTGCAATGCCAAAATTAAATCGGGAAGTAAACAGGAAAATAGAACAGAGAATAATGATAATATCTTATCACCATTACGACTTCTTATGGATACTGTTATAATTAATGATTATTATAACGTGAACTGACATTTGACAACATGCATATGGTAAGCTATACAAACTTTGATCAATTTAATTTTCATAAAATCTTTATGTACTTTCTGTCGATTACACAGACACTATTAACTTAAAGTTAATCGGGCATGACTAGTTAGATACGCCCTCTTAAAATCAGGGGGTCCGAAATAGGATCGGGTTAAAACACCCAGCAAAATATCTTAATTTACAATCCTTAAGATTTCAAAGGATATACATTATTTTCAAACTGGTTTCTATTTTCTCATGCACTGCTCATTCGTACCTGATTAACGCCTACCACATGTGACAGTTAATTTTGGGATTCAGTGCAATGCCAAAATTAAATCGGGAAGTAAACAGGAAAATAGAACAGAGAATAATGATAATATCTTATCACCATTACGACTTCTTATGGATACTGTTATAATTAATGATTATTATAACGTGAACTGACATTTGACAACATGCATATGGTAAGCTATACAAACTTTGATCAATTTAATTTTCATAAAATCTTTATGTACTTTCTGTCGATTACACAGACACTTTCAAGATAACATGTCTTCCAAAATCATCTGCTTTTATACAAGTTGAAAAACAAATGCTGTGAAGATTAAAATGCTTTGTATTTGATCAATTTTATTAAATATGTTTTCCTACGAATAATTGCTAATGACCCAGCAATAATTCTTCATGATGAAAAGTACCATAGGTTCAAATGAATCAAAATATTTACAAAACCATACTCGAAAATTGTAATGCAAGATTGAAATCATATTATACTTTTAAAATAACAAAAGACTCCTTAACATAGAGGTTGTGAGTTTACCGGTGTGCTTGACTCAATCTTAAATTACAAGAATTGTCAGTTTCCTAATCAAAGTTCCGTGGTTCTTTCCGGGCAATCCGTCTTCCTTCACCAATAAAAACTGTCCGCCACAAAATAGCACAATATTACCGATTAGCACCCATTAATCAATCAATCTTAACTTCATGTTTTTGGAGTTGTTCTGGTTGCTCAACATGTTGATTATGTAGACTTCTCAGCTTTTGGTTATGGTATCAATTTGTTTTCTTGTGCTTTGAATTTTTATTAATTTGAAAGAATTAATCAAAGTTTTATTGTGGATCCAACGTCGCCAATGGTAATGTACAAAGATCTACAAACTTAGGAATGTCGTAATCCCGCGGTAATCTCGACATACTGGGGGCCGCAAAAAGTGCAAATTATCTTAAATTTCACATTAACTGTCCATATTTGTAAATACATCAAATTAAAAAAAAGTCTCTATCTCCATGAATGAACTAAATTGAATTAACTAAGTTCTTGTTCACATAAATGAAAAATTTGAATTAATTTTAAAAGTCCTTTTGAAAATTGTTAATCTTCTTAATCATTTTCGTCTACATTGGTTGTCCACTTTCGTATCCTCTCCCGGGCCTTGATGATCGCATTTCGTTTCGGTCTAGTACTTTTTTGCGTTGTGTTTTGATGTTGCTCTTCAGTGTGATCGCTTCTGGCATCCGAATGTGTCCCCGATATTCGAAATTCGCGCAATGAAGTTAAGTATTCGGACTTCCATCTGGTCCAAAAGTGTTGTATTTATTACCTCTGAGTTCAATCGAAGTGTCTTGATATGTTTCCAAAAAATCCGTATTGTCTTCGTCTGTTTCCTTCGAGTTAATACCAATCTATTCCAATCTCCAAAATTTTTCTATATCATGCTCATCCGTTTTGTGAGAAACAAGAATATTAAAAATGCTAGTACCCTTCAACGAGTTATCTCTCTTGTCGCTTACTGGACCGGAAAGTAAGAAACCTTACTTTGACCTCACGGCGGTTGGACCATTCCCCAGTATGACTTCATCCTCGACTAAGTCCCAGTAGTAGTCAGCTCCGATCAATAACGATATTTCGAAAGACTCTTTCTGTGTTACCGGATGTGCTAACTTAAGTCCCCGTAAATATTTCAGTCCTTTGTTGATGTGGCGAATATTGTTCTGCAAAGGTACGGCAATCATTGGTACAATTAGAAAAAAGTAAGATCACAAAAATACTGAACTCAGAGAAAAATCAATAAGAAAAGTCCATAATCACAGGGCAAAATCAAATAACAAAACGCATCAAAAACGAATGGACAAGAACTGTCATATTCCTTACTTGGTACAGGCATTTTCAAATGTAGAAAATGGTGGATTATACCTGGTTCTATAGAGCTAACCCTCTCACTTTAATAATGTTTATCGGTATTTTCTGTCCTGCATCTGTTTCTACGAACACTGTCGATTTATCTAAATGTCCTACGGTTTGGTTTCTATCTCCAAATGATGATAACTGTAGAATTTCAGTTCCCTCTGAATGTAAATTAAGTTTTCTTGCTAAATCTTCGGTCACAAATGATCTCTGTGCTCCCTCGTCAAAAAGTATATGGGTGTCTCTACATGAGTGGTCTGACCATACGGGTGCTACTGCAGTTTTTAAAAGAACATGTGTACGTACATCGACTGATGAGTATAAAATTGACGTGTCCTCTTCCTTCTGATTCGTGTCATTAACCAAATGTACAGATGTCTGATTAGCTTGTTCATTGCTACCATGAAAATTCATATGCTGTTGGCTGTAATTTGTATTTTGCACGCTTTGTCTACTTCTGTCATTATCGTAGTTCTTGTTGTTAAATTGGCGTACAGTACACAGACTTGTGTGATGTCTTTTGTTGCAATTTCGGCATAATTGTTTTGACTTACAGTCATGTATACGATGTGTTCCAAGGCAGTTGAAACACAATTTCTCCCGTTTTACAATGTTCATGCGTGCTGCTGTGTCCGATATGTTCGCGCAATGCGCTGGTGCGTGTACATCGTGGCAAAATTCACAAGGTTTAGTGTCTAAATTCTGGCGTATATTTCTTGTATTTAGAGTTTGATTTTGGCGGGGTTTTGTTGATTTAGTTCCGGTCAAGAAAGATGATGTACTTGGTAAATTGTTAGAAGTTTCAGTGTCTTGTCCCGCATCAATTATGTTTATTTCATTGCAAATACTTTTCCGGAGGTCTCGTAATGACCAGTTGTCTGTTCCATGTTCAAGGGCGAGGTTTTTTTTAAATTTCTCCCGGTAATTTTTTCAAAATAATTGGTACAAGTAATGTTCCATACGAGTCTTGTGACTGGCCCAAAGATTCTAGCCCTCTGACGTAAGTTTCCATTTGATCATAGATTTGTCTCTAACTAATAAGATGGTTTCGTGGTGATGGAATGTCTAATAATGCTTGAATGTATGCTTGCGTGATTTTGTGTGTTTGTCCGATCTCTCCATTAATAAAATAATGGCGTCTGCATAGTTTGCATTAGTAAGCGCAAAACCAGCTATGGTGCGTAAAGCTTCATTTTGTAACTGCGCTTTAAGGTATTTACATTTCTGGACATCGGTCAATGAAGGGTTTAAATGTATGGCGCATTCATACGAACCCCAGAAAGTTTGCCACTCTAATATATTCCCTGTGAATATCGGAAGTGAGAGTTTGGGTAAGTAGTGATTCTGACTGCTTGCGGATGTATACGGACTTAAATTAGTACTCACTGTGTTACAAGCTTGAGAGAATGGATTTTGTGACGACTGCGTGTATGAGTGTTTGCTGATACGAACGATTGAGAGTCAATATTTAATATCTGGGATGAAGTTTCACTCTGACGTGTCTTTGATGTGGTATGAGTATCTTGAACAAAATGTCGTATGTGTCTGATTTTGGTTTCTAACGTAAAACAATACTCATCTGAATCTAGAATTTCACTTTCAATATCTTCTGCTTCCGCTAGGTTGAGTATCTGCTCGTTCAGGTTGATAAGTATCTTTTGCTTCTGAAGAAGGTTTTCAAATGTTGCGGTTAACTCTTCTGGATCGAAATCTGTATCTTGCTTCGCTGCATCTATCTTCCGTATAAGTTTTGTAACAGCACTTCTGTTCCCGGATCTTATCGATTTGAGCTTGCTTAAATACATTGGTCACGGTACCATAAATGTGGAGGTTAAAAGTATGATATTTTCGCTAATATAACAAATACGTCTGTTCAGCCATAACTTTTAATAACAACTCAAAGAGCCCACAGCGACGTCACTGAAGTCGCCAACGTCGCCAATGGTAATGTACAAAGATCTACAAACTTAGGAACGTCGTAATCCCGCGGTAATCTCGACAATACGTTTATATTATAGATTCCCCCCAAAACCCATTTAAAAACCTGTCAAGCATCTCTTATTTCTTATACCCATAAATTTTTAAAGAGTAAAACAAAAACTTAAGAGAAAAATTGGCCAACTAAATAAAGAAGATTCACTCAAGGGATAAATTAACAACTACAAGAAATTTAAACTGGAATCATTCAGGAAAATTTAAACTTTTAGGAATAAAATTTGATCTGTTCAGTGAAAATAAAACGCTTGTAAATTTTGAAGAAAAAATAAAAAAAATACAGAGCCTGCTAAATTCCTGGGTTTATAGAGATTTAACATATATGGGAAAGATCACTGTCATTAAATCACTTGCTCTACCTATTCTTATTCAATCATTGACAGTTTTGCCAAACCCGCCGGATGATAAAATAAAAGAAATCCAAAATATTTTTTTTAGTTTCTTGTGGTCAGGAAAACCAGACAAGATTAAAAGAAAAGTTATGATAGGGTTATTTGAAAATGGGGGGTTGAAAATGCCAGATATAAGATCCTTTTGTTATTCATTAAAGATGACATGGATAAACAAACTTTTAGACCCCTTGAATATATCCCCATGGAAAACATTGTTAATAGATCAATACAACAGATTAGGAGCAGACAAAATATGGTTGATGACCCCTGATGGTATCCAAAAGATTTCTTCAAATTTTAATAATTTCTGGAAAGATATTTTACTAAACTGGAATATCCTAAACACTGCCACTAATGACACTGCTGAAGGGATCATGAAACAATCCATATGGCTAAACAAGAGTTTGAAAATTAATAATAAAACTATCTTTTACCAGAGGTGGGTTGAATCAGGAGTTTTCTTTATAGGTGATTTACTTGATGAAAACAGCAAATTTTTTACTTTAAATGAATTCTGCGAAAAATATAATCTTAATATTAATTTCTTGGAATACCACTCTTTGCTGCATATGATACCAAAAGACTGGAAAAATTTAATCACTACTTCAGAAAAAATTATGCACATATCTAACGATAATTTGAATTTATAAAAAACAATAAAAAGTCATGTCAGTTCTTTTATAAAAAATTCTTGTCAATGTATACAGAACGTCCTACAAAACAAGAAGACAAAATGTGTAAGGAACTAGGCACTCATATAGAAAATTGGGATTTCATCTATAGTTTACCCTTTTGTTGCACTAAAAACAACAAATTTAGTATGTTCCAGTTTAAGATTTTACATAGAACTCTCGCTACAAATGCATTATTGCAGAAATATGGGTTAAAAGAAACTAATTTATGTAGTTTCTGTAATGAAACTAAAGAAACTATAAGTCACCTATTCTGGGAATGTAACCTAGTGAGAAATTTGTGGTTAGAAATTGCAGCACTTTTTCAAGTTGAAAATAATATAACTTTAATTCTTAATGTGGAAAACATTGTTCTTGGGTCAGAGTCTTGGGATATTTCCCTAAACTTATTCACTATTGTGGTTAAATATTACATTTATACATGTCGCTTTAATAATTCATTACCGACTCTTACGGGTGTCATAGCTATGATTAAAAATTCCTACCAAATAGAAAAAATATCTACCTCCTTTTACAGATCCCCTAGAGCAAGAGAGAAATTTGATTGTAAATGGGAATTAATTAAAAACATAGTTCACATGTGAGGAGAGATCTTTCTATTTTGTACTTACTTAAGGCTTTATAATAGTTAATGTAGAATTAATTATATGTTGATGCACATCACAACTGGACAGTGATTTGTGTGCATCTTAAAAGTACTATCTATGTTTATTGCTATTGTTATACATGTTATATATATTGATATACTAATTTGTGTTTGATTGTATTTGAATTATCTCCCCTTGACTTAGGTTGACATTTATTTATGTGACTCTGTCCAACATGTTGTCCAATATGTTATTTGTTAATGATCTCTGGTGGCCTCTCCTGGTACTTCTCATGTTCAACATCATTGTATAGGGAGTGATGCATGTGGCTAGAGGAGAAGGCTGATGCCATCATTAACCTTATCAACATATTCCGGTATTCTAATCCAGAGTGATAAAAGATGTGTATGATCTGGTAGAAAATTTAGACTAATTAGCATAGCATAACTAACTTTTTAATTTTAGACTGCTATTGGAAAATTTAATATCATTATATGTATTATGAAATAACTATATAACTATATATCACAATATATACTTGGTGTATTTTCAGATGAAATAAAAATAAATTACAAAAAAACTAAATAAAGAATATAGAATAATGTAGTGTTCAATTAAAAAGATAACAGAATAATTGGCAAAATGAAAAAATAAATAAATAAAAAATATCTAGAAAGTTCAAGAATAACGAAATTAAAAACCGCAATCTAGTTCTTTATGTAAATGTATGTATATATATATAGTTGAGATTGATAATGTGATTTGAAATTAACCATTTGCCTTACACTACTTTTTTAAAGGGATGCAGTGTTGTGGACGTTCACCACAAAGCAATGTTGTTTCTTTACTTTACAATATCAATCAATATAGAGAGATACAAAAGATTCAACAAAAAATTCTAACATTGAAATAGTTAAAGTGGTGACTGAGACCTTTACGAACTGTTTATTTATAATATTTCAAACGGATAGTGTAATGTACTTGTATTCAACATGGCAATTTCACGTAAAAAAAATAATGTACTAAACTTATATTTAAACATGTTATCTCGTACCTTTGCACTAAGAATTGACAATTTATACCAATAAACCAATACCTATCGAGTCTAGCAAGGGCAGATTAATTTTATCTTAAAAGATATGTTTTTATTTTAATGTTGGGGATAGCTACATGTGAAGATTTGTCAACATGTTATCATATATTATGTAACACCCTTCCCGTTTAACTTCCGTAAGTTATCTGCAATAGGCTCATAATTTACCTTTCTAAAACTCTAGTTGTTTTTAATCTGTCGTTACATTTATTTTTAGACTATAGATAAATGTTTAAAGATATGGTTTTTGATACTTGGATACCGTAAGTTATGTATCTATATCTATTTTATCTCAATGAAATGCAACAAATGATAACAGATATCAAAATGTCCTAAATGCATAAAAAGACAACATTAATCGCCCAGATCACCAAGTAGTTTATATACAACATAAAAATCGACTAACACACACACCCAAATGGTCCAGATATCTTGACCTGCATTTAGGAACAGAATGTGATATTTAACCAATTTTCGTGCGCATTTTAATACCTATTTTTTAAATCTAAAAAAAAAACCAACAACAAAGAAACTATAAGAATCGTGCACACTGATATCGCTACCAACCAATAACTTAACATCTGCTATTAGATAAATATTGCCGCTCAATAAAAAAATATAAAAGGCTACCATATGAAATATGAACATAAGATTGGATTGCAAATGATACAACTATATTCAAAAGTGAAAATGACAAAGATATAAGCAATTACAGTTCACTGTTTGTAATTTGGCATCAAAAGAACTTATATCATTTGGACTAATATAAAATGTTCTGACATGAAAAATTATATGACAATTAAATAAAACAATCGTACAGCCTAATTAGACAACAAAAATAATTTACATAAACCAAATATGACAGATGTGCCAACGTCAACCTCTGAATAACACAATTATGCTTGTGTGTTAGTTCTATAGACTACATTACAATAAATAAAAGATTACACTTAAAGTATAATACTTTTTCTTCTCGAGAAACATTATAGCACATAACAGTTTTGATACCAACTACACTTGAAAACAAATTTTCAATAGTCTGTGTGTGATCTGTGAATATAAAAAGTCAAATCACAACAATACTGAACTTAGAGGAAAATCAATTCGGAAAGTCATGTTATTCATATTATCTTTTGTGTTAAACAGATACCGACTACACTTGAAAACAAATATTCAATAGTCTGTGTAATCTGTTAACATAAAAAGTAAAATCACAAAAATACTAAACTTAGAGGAAAATCAATTCGGAAACATGTTATTCATATTATCTTTTGTGTTAATACAAATATAATTGAGAATGGAAATTGGGAATGTGTCAAAAAGAAAAAAAACCGACCCTAAAAAAGACAACAACAGATGGTCACCAACAGATCTTCGATGTAGCGAGAACAAGAGAAGTCCGAGTTTGATATCAAAAGATGTAACCATAGAAAATAAACAAAATGACAATAATACATAAATAACAACAGACTACCATCAGTTAACTGACATGCCAGCTCCAGATTTCAATTAAACTGATTGAAAGATTATGATTTCATTATATGAATATATCAGGCAGAATCCTTCCCGTTAGCGGTTTAGTATCATACCATTATAGAATTGAGAATGGAAATGGGGTATGTGTCAAAGAGACAACAACCTTACCATAGAAAAAAACAACAAAAGAAGGTCACTATCAGGTCTTCAATGTAGCGAGAAATTCCCGCACCCGGAGGCGTGCTTCAGCTAATATGAGAAGAACATAACCCGTGTAATGCCAACAACTGTTTTTGAATAAATGTGTTAAGTTCCTTATAAGTGAATCAATATTAACGCCAAAATATGCAATCTTTAATGACCTGACAACAGTATCATAACTATATCCCTTCTTAATATGTCTATTTAAAGGTTTTGTTATTTGCTGAGGTGAAGGCTTCATTGGCTCCAATCAGCCAAACAAGTTGTTAAATGGCCATATGTGCTGCAAGAGGATAATCGCAATCTCCAAGAAGAGTTGATAATTACAAAATTGAAATTGTCCTGTTTTTAGTTAATTAAACTTTTTATTTCTAGTTTCTCCTGGGACGTCTTAAAACAGATATGTTCAGCTAATTAAGTTATACTCACTCGGTAAACTTTCTTTCTATTATAGATTATTTTTCTTTCAGAAATGTGCATAAAGATTTGTAAGGCGACGAGAGGTAATGTTTGACGTCTACCACAAAATATATTTCAAATTATTTCAAATGTGAAACATTATATAATTGGTTTATTCATACAGGAGAAATATGTATTATATTGTTTTTACTTATTTCTAACACTTAAGGTTGCAAAAAGTAAAGTAACAGTGTTTACAATTGTGTGATAAGCTGTTCAAAGAAACGATTTTTTTTAAATGGAAGCAATTTTACACACATATACATATGTTGTCCTCATTTTCTTTTCAAAAATACTTTCAAATTTGTTATTTAGAAAACAATATACAAAGGACCGAAAGAAATCCCTATTATATGAATATCACACATCCAGATGCTAAATCATATTTCAATAAGAGAAGTCGTTTGGCTGTGTTGGATGAATAAACACACAGCAACGATGTGTCTGAATAAGGCCATTAAATAAGTTGCATTGGTTATGATGACTCCCACCGTCTCTGAAATGTCTGAAGGGTCAAAAGGTAAATTCGTATGGGAAAGAGACTGCCTTTTCTTAATATTGCTTTTGAAATTATGTTAATTTTCTTGTCCTAAATGTGCAAAACTTCAAATGAAACATTGCATATTTGCCAAACGGAAGTTAAGCAAATAAGAATCATAAATAAAATCAACTCTACGTTGGAGTGACAAATATTCCTCCTTACTTTTAGAATAACGATTGATGATCTTATTTGTACTACCATGAGCAACACAAAATATCAATACTATGTGATTATTAAGTCCACCAAGGTCTGCTTGGATTGTTGTCAGTTCGTTGTTTAAAAATATAACGAATTCTTTGTATCATTCAGTATGATAAAAAAAAAACACAATGACTTTAGATATGATATGATGTAGTAGATAGATTTGCATTATATTTTACAGTTTATGTTGGATGTTTCACTGATGATGAATCACGTATGTATGATTATCCGAATCCTTCATGGAACCAACCAGACCAGACAATTGACAAATGTATGCAGTTCTGTAAAAAGCGGAGTTATATTTACAGCGGATTAGAGGTAAAAAGATATAAAAGGGAATATCCGCCCTAATTATAAATTTCTTAATTTGTAAAATTCAATTTCTTAATTTGTAACATGTACTTTTCCATTCGTTACATTAACTTCTACATTTCTTAGTTTGTGTGAGTGTAATTGTAACCCACCTGCCAGTCAATCAGGAGTTTCGTTTCTAAAGAGAAGCTACAAGTTACAAGTTTTACGAGTGAAGAGGGAATAGTTCCACAATATACCGCAAGAGTTACTGTTGATAATTCCAAATTGGAAATGTCAAGATTGAAGTTGATAAATTTAAGATAAAGTTTATAATTACAAGATTAAAGTTGATTATTCCAAAATCTAAGTCGACATTAAAACTAAAAAAAAGGATGGCCCTAATACGCTTCCTTAAAAACAGATTTTAGAATGGTTTTCTTGATTTTACTGTATTTAAAAAAATGTCTTGTAGAAAACTGAAATCACAACGACGAAATGTGATCTAAAAATGTTTTAAACTAAATTACACACAACAACACTCAAAATAAGCACTGACCCTGTAAACCTATCTTTGGCAGCAGAAGCTACTTTAAAAATCGTAGGTCAAAAACATCTTCTTATGAGTTTGACAGAATAATTATTCATATTTTGTTAAGTTAGATTATTATTCTTTTCGGCTAAACATATATTATCTAATTAATGTTCACAATTAAATATTATTATATAAAGTTTAAGACGCATTGCTTCTGTGGCAGTGATGACCCAAGAAAGATTTCAGGTTATTTCAAGCGAAGTGAATATGATTGTACTCTGCCTTGTGGTGGACAAAGTCGAGAATCATGCGGGGGACCATGGCGGTTATCAATTTATAAAGGTATGGAAAGTTAATCAATAAGCCTGGCTATACATACCATTTCCCGGTAAAGTAAAATGCAGTTTATCATATAATATATGACATTTTACGCGAACTTTAGGGGAATAAAAGTTATGTGGTTGTAATTTCCCCCTTACTTATCTACAAGTTAGAAAGACTTGTAATCTGTTTGCTCTAATGTCCCGTTTATCAGGGGATATTTACCAGAAAAAACAACAATAAGTTTGTACAAAATGTCGCCTGATACGGTACCATCAAGTACACAGGTAAGATAAAAACATTTTGTTGTAAGGTATACAGTTAAAGAATACACAAATGCTCTTTACAAAATAAATAATTTTGTTGTTCATAGCATGAGAAAAGAAGTGCTAATTCATAGTCATACCAAACACTTATCAAACCAGTATCTATAACACTAAGTAACAAATCATTAGATTACAAAAAAGAATTACAAATTATATCCATAGATCTATATAACACGAACGTACGGTTTAAGAGTCCTCACAGTAACTGAAAGCTAGTTTAAAGTCAATAACTTTAAATAATACAAAAGCATGCATCAGAGATGAAAATAAACTAAAACACATCCCAGGAATATAGTTATTAACGTCATGGACAGTCAAAGAAGTCATGACTTGTTCAGTTTGTATTTAACGACATCATGATAAAAATGTACTTGTAATACTGTGAATACTAATAGATTGCAGCGTTTTACAACCTTATCTACCACATTGTGCTGACATCGACTGTACTACAAGCATTAACAAATGGTGTGTCAGATGTACTGAAAGTCTGTACTACAAGTTAATAAGATATACCTGCAGAGGTAAGGTTTCCATAAGTTTAAGCATACAATCAGGATTTTTCAATAGATTGTATGAGCAATCTTAAAATCAATGCGATGATATTTCTATAATATATGGCACACATTTTCAATGAATTGACAATCATATATTATCAGAACTTTACTTTTTTTTCATAAGCCGAAAACACTAATCAATATTATAATTTAAAAAGGCAATAGATGTGGTGACTACAATAAACATGGCTTTTTACCTGGCATCTTTAACAAATCAACGTACTATGAACAAATTGAGAACAAAATGTGCCAAATTCAATTCGAATGTGCAATGAATCATTTTACAATGATATTTTTGTAATAACGACTGACCGCAAAATGATATGACACAGCAACAAAAATGTTGGTATTTGATATATATAGATATGTATTTGTAGATAAATGCTCCACTCGAAATCGTTGGTGTTGGCCTGGAAGTTGCGGAAATGAAATTGCCTCCAACTGTATCTGCATGAATGGATTTAAAACAGTTAAAAGCGAATTAACTGCTAATTGTCAACGTAAGCATTCAATTTATGAATATATCTTTACCAAAAAGTGATGGCAATGATTTCTATTTTTAAATGATGTTCTTCCATACCATATACAAACTAGAAAAGACCTCTACGTTTATCGATTTATCCAATGGTTAGAAGTTGTTACGTATAATGTATCACTTTCATTGACAATTCTTTAACACTAAATGCTTAATAGCTAGCTTTAAATATCAAGTAATGTTCAGGACGAGAACAAATTTACAATAATAATAACAATACAGACCGTCGGGGATAAAGGTCTGGGACATTTTGTCTGGCAAAGCAAGGTATATAGAATATAGACAGAAATGGCCTTGCATCATGCCACCTAGGTACCCATCAAAGTGTTTTCTAAACGTTCCAAGCAAGCAAAAAACGTGGAAATTTCTTTGCATTACATGGTATCAGATGTAAATAAAGGCAACAGTAGTATACCGCTGTGCAAAACTCATAAATCCATGGACAAAAGACAAAATCGGGGTAACAAACTAAAACCGAGGGAAACGCATTAAATATAAGAGGAGAACAACGACACAACACCGAAACGGACCAAGCATCAGACAAAACACCACGAGAATAACAAATATAACATGAAAACCAAATACATGAATTTGGGATAGACAAGTACCGTGCCACGTAAATAAAATATAAATAAAAAATAAGAGAAAACACAAACGACTCAACGTTAAAATGCAACACACACAGAAACGAACAATAATATAACAATGGCCATCTTCCTGACTTGGTACAGGACACTTTTAAAGGGGAATAAAAGTGGTGGGTTGAACCTGGTTTTGTGGCATGCCAAACCTCGCACTTTAATGGCAAAGTTAAATATAACATTGAAATGACAACATAATATTACAGGACTACAATACAAATAAATAGGAGAACATATTAGACAAAGAAAAACATGATTAATAGATAACAAAAAGCATCAGGTTTAAAATTCAATACGCCAAAAACGCGCCTTGTCCACATAAGACTCACCAGTGACGCCCAGATATAAAAGATCGAAAGTGAAAAAAGTACAAAGTTGTACAGCACGGCATTGTTTTTATGCACGGGATAAGAACATCCTTATTATATAGAACACTTAACGCTATTGCCAACATTAAATTTTAACAAATGAATATGAAAGAGATATACATAATGAATCAGTCCAGGCGTCAACGTCATTAAAAAAATGTGACGTCACATACGATGGCGAAAAGGCACAAACGGTATGCCACATTTGAATTTATGAAATTTAGAAACAGCATGACGTCACACATGAAAAACTATCATTCAAAAGTGAGATAGAACTAGGATTGAGATAAGATTGTATTAGAACTAAATACTGATAATTCATATAAACAAAATGCATATTACAATACTTATTAACAGCAATTAACTGTAATATATATATATATGTCCAGTTTGTTATGAATCCAACTTCAAACGTAAATAATCGTACAAAATTAAACATAATTAATAAATAGGCGGTGATTAATTTTTCTATCCGTAACATCTCAAATTATGACCGTCGCAGCTCTATTTTAATACGTTCCGCACAGAAAAATAGACAACCCATGTTGTCAAGGGAAAGGGAAAAACCGAGAGGGACTATAACATTTCTATTTCTAGTTATCCACGGTACCGTTTTACTGCATCAACATCTGCACTTGTTTTTGATCGATAAAAAGTTTCCTCCATGTTTATTTTTTTTATCAGATGCATATCTTATATTTTTCACCAAGTGTACAAGAAGATAGTTTTTCCCTTTCTTTCCTGGTACTTTTGTACATGACGAAACTTATATACCATTTGAAGGACGACTGACAGTCTTTGTTCTTTCAAGTGTTGAATACAATTTGTAAACGTGTTGATAGTGACACAGTTATTGTAAAAACTTTCGATAGTTATACTTGACCATCTTTAATGCAATACGATGTTCGATAAGGGTATTTGTAAATAATAATAGTTGGCGCAGAACAAACTCACATGAACATGTTTTGTTCGTTGTTGTTGGTCTTGATACGTATTTTACTCGTAGCAGTCACATGTTGTTAATTTGATTATGTGTTATATTTATAGATTATCGTTGATTATCTCAACGAGATTGCAATCGAGTTGAGATGACCAATGATAATCTATTTATCGCCATTTTACCTATGACGACGTTGTCAATTTCAATGTCAATTTCGTTAGCAACACCACGTGGCCTCCTTAGTTTCTAGCGATATTTTTTTCCATCTCTAACGAGAAGCATGATATGAAAATTATCACAAAAGAGGATCAAAGGAAAAAAGCACAAAAAAGCGATAATATTTATTATTCGATCTTATTCCTGCTTCAATTTTTCTGCAATACATTAATGAATAAAGCATGTTAACAAATGTTTCAATTCTAAGCAAAAAAGACCGAAAAAACAATTTAACAGTTTCTATGCATGTGAGCCACGCAAAATATAGAGCAGTACTTACATGTAGCTATTTTTTAAAGCCTCTTTCCGTACACACTTACACAGTCACTATATTGAAGTGTCAAAGTTTCTAGATTTTACACTGCTTTTTAAAACTTACGTGGGAGATCAAGACTACTGTACATTCAGAAATTATTGCAATATTTTATGCGACAGGATTATGCGGTGTTAACATGATAATCAACCAAATGGCAATTTTTATAAATTTAATGTGTGCAAATAAAATGAATTTTTCGAAAAACTTAGGATTAAAATTAAAATCCAATTGTTCAGAGAACAATTGAAGGTCTTTCCACCAAAACAATGTATTTTAATATGAAAAGTGTAAAAATAGGTTTAAAAATGTCATTTCAATCGTCAAATGATAGCTTATTGTACGCTGATTCCAAAAATATATGGTCTCTAAACAATATTTTTCTAGATAAGGGAGATAATTTCTTACTTCCGGTTAAAAAAACGCTATTTCCGATAATATTTGACTATTAACTTGACACTGATTCCAAAAATATTTTGTTCTATATACTTTTATATTAATAAAGTACAATAAATAGATACTTCCGGTTTACACAAGGTCACTTCCGGTTGTTTTTTTCAAGGTTAAATGGTTTGATACCGTTTGCCAAAAGTCTCATGGCTTTATCATGTATACACATGAGGTAAAAGCAAAGGTCAAAATCTAAAACGTCAAATTAAACTATGACTTTGAGATCAATTTCAAGGTCATTAACCAAGAACCTCAAATCAAAAGACCATAGGTCTTAATTATGTTTAGTTAATGAGTTATATCACCATACGCGTATTTTTAAATACCAAAGGCGAGGAAACTACCTTTTATATTCAACGTACCCTTGCCAGCAAAATTTACGTGTTACGACATGTCTCAACAAACAATTTAGAAAAAAATAATTTGTCTATATCTCATACGGTTTCTGTAAATGAGTGGAAATGAGCCAAATTTAAAAAATAGAATATGACCTTGACCTTTGACCTTGACCTAATTTTCATTTTTTTGGACCAAGGACCTCAAATCAAAAGATCCTAGGTCTCTAGCACTTATGGTTTACAAGATAGAAATGCATATCACTTATAACATATGCATAAGGGGAAATAACTCTCATATGGAGCGTTCATATCGCTTCGGTCAAAATAGGACAAATCATGCGAAGGATATAACGAGCAATTTTGTAAAATAAATTTGTCATAATATTTTACGGTTGCGAAGGAGTTGCGCTAACAAGGAAAACAGTGGTTGGGGAGATAACTCCTACAAAGAAAAGTATTCGTTTACGCAGGGTAAATTTCAAAAGCGCATAAACTGTTCGATATCATATACCAAATATCTAAGCGACTTATTGCGAAACAAATGTTTATCGCAAGAACAAAATTAGGCGGAAGAAAAAAAGAAAAAAAAATAATCAGAAGAAAAACAATAGGTCTTTCCACTGAAAAGTGGAAAGACCTAATTACCAAAGCCATATTTGGCACAACGTTTTTGAATTTTGGGTCATTGCTATTCAACTTTATACTTGTTTGGCTTTTTAACTTTTTTTATCTGAGCGTCAGTGATAACTCTTTTAAAGACGAAACGCAAGTTTTGCGTCAAAAATGGAAAACTTGAACCTTAAATATTTATTATAATCGCAATAATTCTAACTCGAAATTTGATTTTGTTATATGAATTAAACAGGATTTTCACCATATCGCAAAAAATTAAAATAGCATTTAGTCTAAAATCACAAAATCACATTAAACACGTAACTATAGCTGGAGTAACAGAGTTAAATCATCTTTTATTTTACTCATACCTTTTGTCTAAATGATACTTGATCTTATTCTTTTCCAGCAATCATAAAACCTACAATAGATTATTGTCAAATAACAGCAGTTGCAAAAGATGGCTCTAAAAGTATTTCAAATGGTGGTTCAGTTCAATGTATTATGCAAAAAGACTTTTATGGAAGATTTCAGGTGGATCATTTTAAAATAAATTTTCAGGCAGTTTTCAAAATACAAGTAACTATTTCAAGGCCAAATTTCATCTCCAGGGAACTTTTTGGTATTACCGATGTTGAAATCTCAATGAAGAAGATAACAGTTTCAGGTCAGTTTAGATTTCTGTAGAGTATAGTACAAGTATTCGTCATTAGGGAACCAAAACATTTAAAAATCGAGGATGCATAAATACATTAAAAGTAAGGAGCAATAGAAGGTATCGTAAATGAAAATATTTATATTAATAAAAATAACCAACAAAGTCTACTACATCGGACTCGGATTTCTCTTAAACTGCGTTTAACTGTGCGTAGTGTTGTGCGTTTGTTTTTCTACATTGGCTAGATGTATAGGAGAAGTGTTTAGATCTCAAAAACATGTTTGACCCCGCCGCATTGTTGCGCCTGTCCAAAGTCAGGAGCCTCTGGCCTTTTTTAGCATGATTTTTATTTTTAGTTTCTTGTGTATAATTTGGAGTTTAGTATGACGTCTATTATCAATGAACTAGTATACATATTTGTTAAGGGTCCAGCTGAAGGACGCCTTCGGGTGCTAGAGTTTCTCGCTTCAATGAAGCCCCATTGGTGGCCTTCGGCTGATGTTCTCTCTGTGGTCGGGTTGTTGTCTCCTTGACACATTCCCCATTTCCATTCTTAATTTTGAAATTCATGCATGGTCAAATAACAACAAACTATATTACGGATTATAAATGTGTCGAGGTTTGTGATTGGATAACAACACAGAGATGTCAGAGTATATTCAAGAAACTGCCGGGGTATATACGACGTTTTTATTCCCAATTGGAACCTCAAAAACGTCGTCATAACACCGGTTACTATGTGACGTAGTCAAAAGCTTTCAGATTGTCAGAGGCTCACAGAGGGAAAATAATGACGTGCGTCAGTAAATAATACATTTTTCAAACAAAATCACGCAATTCACACTTTTATACTTAAATTTAATGTTAAAAGTGTTATTATAAATTATTACATACACAAGAAAATTATGTTCACAGCAAATTAGAAAATCCTTCACATATATGCCGAAAATATCAGGTTGTGTTTTTCAACTTATATATGTGTTGTCAACAAATACCTGCACTGGAAAATAACATTAAGTCAGGGGTAATCCGTAATATATGTGTAATTCAGGTCTCAGCTCAGGGGATATAAACTCTAAGCCGGGAATGTCATATATACCCTGTCTGAGACCTGAATAACATATAATATCACTACCAAGTGTTTATGATATACATATATAACTATATAAAATAAACTATTCAAAAGACCCTCATAAACAACTAACATAAGACAATACTTGAACAAATCCAAGTAAATTATACGATATGCATTTAATGAAAAACAACAAAAGATCAGCAAGGTGTTAAAACCATGAACGCTGTTTCAGGTATCAAAATCAGGTTGACAGCCGATTGGTAATCATCATGCAGTGTGCACATTTGTAATTCGTGTTTGCGCTTTCTGAATTGATAATTGATAATTATGAATAATTAAGGTGGTACCTTAACTCTGTAAGGTCAGCTAAACGTTTTAATTACGTTGTGTTGTAAAAGGAATATTAAGCTTTTCAATGATCAAAATTGGTTCTTGTCAAACTGCTATATCACCAGTGTAATTTTTCTGATGAAACGGTTGTTTCAAAATTTTTTTTTTTTTTTTTATATTTTTGTTAAAGGGTCAAAGTTAGTACTTTGACAATATTTTCTGGAAATTAAACGTGCCAAATTAATTTTAGTGCAAGTGTTGGGTACCACCTTAAGCACACTCATTACAATTATATTTGTATACAAAACAAAACTTGTCGAATTTATAGGAAACAAGAAAGATTTAGGTACTACAAGATATAAATCTGATTCTTCTTCAAGATATCCTCAACCAGTTTATGAACATGACAATGCAACAATAACTGTACAGGAATCATTGCAAAATGGAGAAAGGTAGAGTTACGTTTACTATTAAAACTGCATTTTCAAATTCAATGTTACTGATAAGTTTGATGTAGACGAAATGCGCGTCTGGCGTACTGAATTATAATCCTGGTACCTTTTAAATATTTTAATTTGTTCAGGGACATATTTCCCTTTTTACTGATTTAAACAATCAAACTAAGCAAATATTATCTACCTTAATTTCACACAGAATACATCAATTTGAAAGTGAAATTTATAAGTGTCAGAAAAAAAAATGATCTTCGAAATCTAAATTTTAAGCTATACAAAACTGCTTCTAAATGCCATATTTCTTTTCTTTTTTTTTCTTTAATAATTTCGCATTTTTCATGTTTGTTACAGTCATGAATTTTAAACTGATATTTGTTACAGGATATGTCTAAAATTTCGTGTTGAAGCTGGTGGATATTTTATTTCGAAAGACCTGACAACACACGCAGAAATACAACTTCCTTACGATAAAACCGAGACGTCTCATTCATTATGCTACATTTATGATGACATTCCTCCAAAACACTGTGCAGAAGACCATTCTTGCAGAAGTGAACCACTTATACTGTCGAGAAGATTATCATCATCTAGAAGCATAACTGTCCAGTTTAACGGATGGATAGATCCAAACATGAACATTGGATCAGGAATAGAAAGCTATGAAATCGCAGTTTATGAGGTTAAACATTTATCTTCAATGATCCAGATAAGACGCAACAAAATTATTCGTATCGTAAATATCTATCCATCTGACAAAAGAACATTTGTAAATATAGAACTACCACCGAAAACTCCAATGTTGTATGTTGTATTACTGACAGTGAAGGATAAAGCTAATAATATAAGACGAGCCAGACGATTTGTTTTGTATGATAATTCTTCTCTGATTGTTGTGAATCCTGTACATTCGTTCAACATCACGGAGGTCATGAACCATAATAACTCTTCACAGTTATGCATCTCTTATCCAAAAAGGTTTTATAACAACGAATTCAAGTTTAATAACTTCCTTGATCCAATAAGACCAGAAACCGCAATAAATGGAATTTACGACCAGGAAGTAGGAGTGTTACCTATCAATGGAACCAGAAACGTGAATGGATTGACAGGCTTTTATTTCACATTCATAAAAAATAATGAAAACGTTTATACTGGAAAAATTAAAGAGATTTCGCTCCATTCGGTCTGTCTTACATCTGAAATAAAACACGGTGACATCATTACCTTCCATCTTAAAGTCGTGGATATAATGAATCATACCTTAAATGATAGTGTGACAGTCTACATCAAACATATAACAGGTAAAACAAAAAAATCTTTATGTGTCGGAATAAAATTTTGCCTTAACATTGTTGGTGAACATATATTCTTGGTTATTGAAACAGCTAAATATAAAAGATGTGGTATGAGTGTTAATGAGACAACTCTCCATTCAAGTCACAACTGGTAAAAGTAAACCATTGTCAGTCAAAATACTTTGTATTTAACAAACATCAAACAGAAAGTTTATCTTAATTATCTACTTTGTATATCAAATAGTAAAACCTTTGGAATTGGTTGATTTCAAAATCGTGCTCGCCAATTTAAGTCGAGTATTTATCTAAATTCATAAGCAAAGAATAGTACATCATACTTTAAAAAAAAACCCAAAAAAACCATTTGTACATAAAAACATTTGTTCATAGTAATAGTAGATACATAATTTAGTTGAACATTGTTTTAATAATTAATATCCCCAAAAAGCTCTAAATACATACGTTATTGCTGAACAAGAATTTATTCATAACAAATATTAATACTGTTAGTATTTGATAGAGGCGAGTTATGTCTTGTTGTATTTGACTTTCTGAATTTCATTTTATCTACGTTATCATGTTTTTTCGGTTTACATGATTGATTTTTTCTAGTATTTGATTTTTTCAATCACCATCTTGTAAACGTTTAGATATTTTTTCAAAACATGTGTGTGTTGTCTTTTGAATGAAATTTAGTTTTCTGTTCTTCATTTTGCCTAAGTTATAATATGTTTAGAGCACACGTAAGTTTTGTATTGTTACATATGACTTTTTATATGATATGATGTCGTTAGTAATTATGAGTTATGTATTGCAATATTTAACTTATTAACTTCATTTTTCTATGTTAGGGTGTTTTGTCAGCAAAAGATATTAAGACTTTGTTGTGTTGATTTTCGAAACTCTATTTATTTGATCTTATGATGTTTCACATCACACTAATACATATCATGTAATATTTGACTTTCTGTACTCCATTGTGTCTACCTTGTAATGTTTTGTCAATATGTGATAGTCGTGTCTTTTAATGTTTAACCCTTTAATCTCCTTCTGTCTCTGCTATGATGTTTTGTCTGCACACATGCTTACATATGAACATAACGCTGCATTTCTCTGCCATTGTATAAATCTGCTATAATTGCACATCGAATTCAACAATTGAACGCCTACTTTTTTTCTGTTGATTTGAATTACATTTTCAATTCATATGATTTTGTGAAAGTTAAAGCAATTACGGAATGAAATATAACCTCTTGATGTTTTTCAAACTAAGAATATACAAGAACAATGTTGGGATCACGGGAATAAGAAAACAGCCCAAAAGTTCAAAAGAATACTATGATATAAATAACGTTACCGACCGTCGTTTCGTTGAGAAATTCTCCGTACTTGTTTATGCTTTTTACTTCTGGAACATATAAAAAAAAATTACAAAAATACCGAGCTCCGAGGAAAATTCAAAACGAAAAGTTCCTAATCAAACTGTATAATAAAAAGCTCAAGCACACCAATTTCAAACGAATGGATAATAACTGTCATATTCCTGACTTGGTACAGGCATTTAATTATGCGACAATACGTTGTTATAAGAAATATTATAATCATAATAAGAAATTAACAAATGAGACACACCTAAACATTTTTGAATTAGAGATAAATCGTAAACTGACAAAAAAAATGCTTTCTTTGTAATGTATCTTATATATTTCAAGTAACCACGACAAAGGAGACATCACATGATCACATCATAGGTGATGTAACTGGAGGAATTCTATCTGTTTTTATAGGTTTTTAGTGTGATCGTACAGCATAAGAGGTTAACAGGTAAGTTATACTACAAATTATATCTTTATATTTAATAGAAAAAAGAGGTGAGTCTAACGAATATGAAAATACTGAAATATTGTTACACTTATTTTTTTAATAATTTTAAACTCAAAAATAAGAAACACAAATAATGTTTGCAATATTCGCCTTGTTAAAAGAGAATGAAAACTGTTAATGTTTTGACATAAGATAATGTTTTGAATGATACATAACAAGAACATTATTTCAATTCAGTTTTTATTTTCTTATTTTCTTCATCTTTCATGAAATGTTTTGTGAATAGTTAGGCTTTCCATAATGAATCCTTTGTGGCTTTGTGGAATATCGAAACTATAAGTATAAACGACAGTGACATCAATCTTATTTCTTTAGTTCTTTGTTTCAGAAAAAAAAACAACAGCAACTGGTCATGACCGGTATGTTTATTTCTAAACAGTGTCTGCAATGTATTTAAAGCTGAACAAAAGGAAACTGAAAACACTCAAATTGTATGATTACAAAATGTAAAACAATATTAAAAAATGTGGTAAAATTCCGACGCATTGTGACTTCACTCATTAAAATTCGTAATATCATGCTGGCTGGAGTTTTGCAAAGTATACTCTAATGTGCATGTTTTGCTCCCTTTGGTGAAAACCGTAAAATGACCAGTTAGTGCTTACGTTCACAACCTTTAATCGCTTGTTGGTAGTTGTTTCAATGAAAACTCATTGAAAGGATACTACGTACACATAGTATAATTCCTTTGCAGTCAAAAGACCTATCTGATAAAGCAGGCAACAAATAATAAAACGGAACTGATACTAACGATATCAAACAACTGGTACAAAACCATTTGGCTAATTACATCTTCTACATATACTATATAGCTTTTTCATCATATATCATTAGAGAAAAGGAAAGAAAAATATGTCGACTAATATTAAAGAGTCATAAGATACAGAGATATAATCAAGTTAAATACAAATAAATTTATCTGAACACAGAAACTGTGCAAATTATGGTGTATAATACTTCTGTTGTAAATCACACCTTTTAGAAGTTAAAAGTAGATAGAAGAAGGTGTGGTTTGTTTGTCAATGATACGACTCCCCAATCAAGTCCTAATATGTAAAAGTTAAACATTATAAGTCTTACCACATATTTTGTAGATATAAAGAAATATATGACTCACCTGAGACCAGAGAAAAACAATCAAATGTTTACGACGATGTCAGTCCGGCAACATCAAACTCTATCTATGAATCTATTCGGTTAAAGCCAAAATCTACAATTCACGAAATATTTGACAAGAAAAACGGTAGTGAAAGATATTCTAGGATATATATTCCATGTATTTAGTGGTAGAAGAAAACAACCCATTGTAATATTTATTTTTTATAACAGATATAAATATTAATGAAACCGCTAAGTGAAAATCTTATTTGAATACCAAATTGAATTGAAAAATAAAAACACACAACGAACATTGAAATAAACCAACACAATTGGAAACTAACGATGAGTAGAACAAACCACGAAAGGTACCAGATACTATAAGTTATATGGTTTCTACTGACACCATACGGATAAATAGAGGGTTACTAAAACCCATATAGGGTGAGGCCGCAGGCCGGATTTCCTATGGACTTTATCCACCCACTATGGTCAGGGAGTAGATATGAACCACATAACGAACTTATCGCACGCAGTACTTTTTCTGCTGGGTTTTGTAGCAAAATAAACAA
Organism: Mytilus trossulus; assembly: GCF_036588685.1. Taxonomy (NCBI): domain Eukaryota; kingdom Metazoa; phylum Mollusca; class Bivalvia; order Mytilida; family Mytilidae; genus Mytilus; species Mytilus trossulus. The sequence continues at coordinate 7,747,543 of NC_086381.1, read as the reverse complement.
TGAATCGCAAAAACATAAATAGATGACGTCATCATCAGCAGTAGACGTTACGTTATTAACACTATGAAATTTAAAAACGCCGTACGATTCGTTAGGGGGTCACCACGTGACGGCTTTATACCTACCTACCACAACGTGATAATTTACCTGCGGTGTGATAATGCTTCATATGTGTCATCGTCATGCAGCGCATTCAAGTACAAATTGAGTAATAAGTCTAACTTTTTTATATCTTATTTAAACTAAACTTTCAAATGTTACGACTTTGAATTCCACTTTACCAATTGATTTCCGTGGTTTAATAGCGTTCATGTTAGCCCAGGAAGTCATGAGAGGGAAAGCATAGTTGGCACCTAGAGTTAAACTATGACACAAGTGACTGGTGAAAAATAATGCTGATCCAACGTTTGAACTTAAGCATGAATATGCTACAAACGTCTTTTGTGCACTTTTATCATTGTTTACGCATTTATTTCGAATAATCGTCAAAATAATATTTCACTCAACCAGTGTTTATATAGCAGCTAATCAATGGTCGTGTTTTGAAACCGGTTTAACGATTGTCACCTTTGTAAACAATCAACAAAGAAGCATTGATATTCTGTAAAGCCCGTTTATAACATGAACAAAACGATATTTCGGTCAAGGAGTGATATTTACGTTTATAACAATACAACCTTTTGAAGTTAAAGGCGAGGTTTGTTTAGCCTTGGTGATAGATAATTTCATTTGAGGGTAGTATTAAGTCAGACGAGACGCGCATCTGAAGTTTTGGTTAAATAGAAGCTTGGTTTACTTGATGACCTTTCATGTTGCAGAATATCTTAAATGGTGGACATTTCTACTTATTTTATCATCGTTATATAAGTCAACATGTTGTTTGCTGATAATATAAAACTTTTAGTACGTCCTGTCGGTCTAAATTCGCAGTTAACATGATTTTAAAATCATTCGAAAAAGTACTCTTTTTTTTTTTTAAAAGCATATTCCGGCTTAAAAAAGATTAAGCACCACTTTGTGTTTTGTTTTTATATAGCCTTTAACATGTTTAAGTATATATACTTATGGCATTATGCTATCATAGTCGATCATGACATACAAGTGTGCATGCATATGAATCAAACATTTACGCGCATTTGATAATAATCTTTAATGTATGATTACGTCAGACTTCAGATCTGTCTTGGGTTGATACTATGATGATTTGAATGTTCTTAAAATAGAAACGCTTACTTTGTTGAAAGCACTTGACATCATTCCATTAATAGATAATATTTGTCCAAATCTTCAATGCAACATTTGTCTGTTTATCTGCATGTTTTTTTCGGTATGTTTGTGCTTTCTATTCTAATTTTTAAATATTGGTTACATTCTGTGCGATGGTTTGTATTATCAATAATAAAAAAAATTGCCAGTGTTAAGAGTAGTTCGCTTTCTTCGAATAGTTGCTCCTCAATTTCTCTTCAGTTTTCAAATAAGAGGACAATATCAGACTAAATAATTTATGTTAAATGTACATGCAAGGAATTACAGAGATGCTTATGCCATGTTCTTTACTGGATGGTAGTCATGCCATAGACACCAAGGATGGGAAGAGTACTATAACAAATTAAAATTCCGAAAAATAAGATTCCACACCATTTTATGTATATGTATTATTAATTGATACCAACCCATTTCTTCTACCACCAGTAAACGTTTGCATGACTGGTTGCAAATTTATTGTTTGATGAATTTCAACTTGTTTGACATCTCAAGAATATTGTTTCAAATGCTATAAGTATTCAATCTTGGATGAGTTATTGCAACCAATAGGTCGTGCTTCTACTTTTGAACCTTAATTTAGCACACTTATATATAACATATGTACTTAAAATTTAAAGCATTGAAGTATGCGTGCACAAAAGCAGTCACACCATAGAAACTGATTGTAAACCAGCTACGATAACGACACATTATTTGAAAGGTATGATATATATTCTTACTAGTATGCAAATGTTCAGAAACTAAGACAAATACTGGTCTCAGAAAAGATTACAACGAGTCCATGACAGAGGCCAATTTCAAAAGAACCTTACTATGTAAAATACTGATATCAGAAGATATCTTTACAAATATGACAAAGATTGGTTTAAAAAAGGAATGCGATACCAAGACTTTTTGCAATGCAATTTGTAATGAATAGAATACTCAAGAGCGCAATCTATCTCTTTGCTAGATATGCGATTGGACAAATAATTTATATTTTGTAAAAGGCCAATACATATCATCAGAGATAACTACAAAAAAAAAGATAAAAAACACTAATGTTTAGCTAGTTTGTTAAATATCTGATCTAACAGATCGCAAGTAATATTTAACAAAAAGAAACATAGTTCTACTGTTTTCATTGATGGATTAATTAAGTGTAATAATTTATCCAGGTTAAACACCAAAAGACTTGACCGAGAAACAATAATTAAATAATTCCTAGGTCGATGAAATGATTTTCTTTACCTCATGAAAAGCGTGATCGAAGTAAACAGAATAGACAATTGACAACATTTATAGAAAGTATTGTTGTTAATATGGAAATATGCTTGTTTATAACAATAACTGTTTGGTTACATGCATGTGTATTGACCTTTAACATTTTGTTATTCGAGCGTCATTGATGAGTCTTTTTTAGACGAAACGCGCGACTGGCGCAAAAATAAAATTTGAATCTATAATGAGTTTATTAATAGACCAAATGCAACCAAGGGCATATCTTAATGCTGATATATAAAGTTATGTTTTTCTTCTGGAGAATAATTGTCAAATGACACAATGCCATAAAAAGTAGCTTTTTAATCTATCAAATATGGTTTAAATTCCCTTGTTTTGACAATCTGTTACACTTTTTTCGGTTGGGTATAATAACAGAATTATTGCCCATTGAGTCGGTGAATATCCAAAAATGGTCAACTCAAGTAAGGACTATTCCCATTGAACTGAAGCCTTCGTTGAATAACCCTTACTCGGGTTGACCATTTTCGATATTCACATCCTCAAAAGCCATAATCGTATACTGTTAATTACACAAGACGCTGGAGATGCTAGATATGATTTTAAAATACTTTTAATCTTTTTGAGCAATACCTCTTGTAGATATTTTTGATTGTACATTCGAATCATTTTGACTTTGATTTTTTTTCGATTTAACATGTTAAATGCTTTTAATTTTGATTCTATAATAGTTATCAAAAGTACCAGGATTATAAAACATTTATAATGAAAATTTCTTCAAATTACAGAAAGTAGTGACTTTTTACAGTACAATTTGCTCTGACAGTGTCACTCCTTAATTAAAATTTCAGCAACTTAATTTCTGAATTTGAAATTTGATTTAATTCCGTTCGATTTCATAAATTTAAAATAGTTATCTGTATGTTATGCTTTTAACTACAACAATTCTTTAAGCGGATTTACATTTCTAATGCATACAAACAACGAAAGGCTTAATCATATTTCATTTGAAAGCTCACAATATCTGTACTTTTGTTTTGCCCTGGTCGTTAAAAAACTGTACCGGGTAATTTCCATCAACTCAAGACCAAATATCAATTACAGAAAAGTTATATATAGCTGGCTACCGAGGCCGTCGACGTTCCTTTGCCTGCGATAGCCCGCTATATATATATGTGTTCAATAGTGAAGGTCATTTTGGTATTTCGTTTGGCACTTATCTTTGGAAAATTCTATACCAAGCGTCGCCTTATGCATTCGATGATAATAATGGTTTTACATTTAGAAGGTTTAAATACACTGAAATAAATGAAATTAATTGAATGGAAAAAGGTGTGTGTGTGGTCTTCATTTTTTGTGTTCAATAGTGAAGGTCATTTTGGTATTTCGTTTATCATGGTAAGGTTTTAGATTTACGAGTTTGACTGTCCCTTTGGTATCTTTCGTCCCTCTTTTAAGCAGATTTAGTTAAAGAGTCGTCTTTTAATAGATATAGGAAGATGTGGTGTGAGTGCCAATGAGACAACTCTCCATTCAAATAACAATTTAAAAAGTAAACCATTATAGGTTAAAGTACGGCCTTCAACACGGAGCCTTGGCTCACACCGAACAACAAGCTATAAAGGGCCCCAAGACCCTGACCATTCGTCTTTTTGTAGATACATGTTTCAAATAAAATACAGGGACTAGAACATTTCTTATAAACTCGATGTATTTATTTTTACTATTTTTTTCTATTAATTATTTTCAAATGAAACGAATATTATCACTTGCATTTTGAAAATATATTTTAGCTATTTTTATTTCACAATTCTTTTAAAAACAATAAACCCACGCACGCAGACAAAAACACAAAATATGAAGGACTGATGCCAACATGAATAATTCGAAAATCAAATTAAAAATAAAATATTTGCAAGTCAAATTCTCCTGACTTCTGAATGTAAACAAATAATATATCTTTTCGATCCCCCACGCTGAATAATACGAATTAGGCTCAATATCGGCTTTGTACTTACATAAGCCAACTGACGAGTGCCACATGTAGATCTGGATCTGCCTACCCTCTAGAGCACATGAGATCACCCCAAGTGTTTTGTTAGATTCTTTTTTTCTGTCTTTAGTTAATAAGTGTTTTGTTTACTGATTTTTGTCATGTTTTTGGACACATATGACGTTGCCAGTTTACTTTCCACTGTATAGTTTGAATGTCCTTTTGATATCTTTCGCCTCTATCATGTCTCTTCTCAAAGTACTTTAAACTTCATGAAACAATGGGCTTTTGAATAAATAGAGGGCACCGAACATCAAAGGCAAATTCAAATTACCCTCTTCCTCGACCTTTTCTTGTCTTTATTTGAATCGGAGTTCCTTCAGACATTTGTCAAAAGCAAGAAGATCAAAGAAGCCATTCGTTTGATGTGGTTTATCATTTGATTTTGCCATTTGAATAGGGACTTTCCGTTTTGAATTTCCCTCAAATAATTACAGCGTGGATGTTTATGTTACCATATCAGAAAAATATATGTCATTGTTTTATTTTAAATTCCAAATTCCAACATGACGTCGACACTTTTATTGAAATATTTAAATATGTTTCGAAGTCAACTAGATTATTCATACAGGTACAGAGTAGAAAAGATAGAAGACTATAAAGGTATGCAATGCATGGTTATACGTTAAACGAGTAAAAGCTCTATATCAAACGGATCGTCCCAAAAGGTTAAAAATAAAGAAGGAAGATACAAAGAGACAATTCAAAAAAAGAAAGAAGAAAACCCAACAATATCAAAACAAAAAATGACTAAGTGATACAACATCAAACACTAAAAAATGTTTAAAGATAGAGCAATACGACGCGATCAAAACATATTGTTAGGTTTGAAAGTGTAAGCAGTTTTTAATTTGCCAGAGAAACCAAGCGTATTGAAACGTTGCTGATGTTCGGCATGTTGTATTTTGACAAGTTGAACATATTGTGGTCATCTGTGATACAGATATTCCAATACGGTCAAACAAATCATGGTAACGTCCATTAACATTTGGAAGAGTAGATCCTGACTTATATATTTCAAAATACCTCAAAGAAATACTCTGTTTGCTTTTAAGAAATGTGTTTAACTAGGAATATCAGAATTTAAAACTACGCATTCAGCTTAAATTGCCAAACGTAATTTTAATCTATTTCAAAAGTATCATTCATCTGGAAAAATCATTTAATCTATCCAATTATCACATTGGTGCCCCTATTATTTGATCTTTTAGAGTCCACGACCATCTATAATTAATTGTCCTAACTTGTGAACTTTTCACAGACATTATCATTTCAGCTTTAATTTATGAAACTGGTTTAAAATAATGGACTACAAAGTGAATGTTACTAAACCTGTAGTTAGAAGGAATGCTCATTGACCACGTGCGGGATTTGAAATTCGCAACCCCAGTGTTGACATGCTAGTTATACAGTAGTTAAACTATATAGAACACTAGAATACTGAAACCTAGTACATTGTATCATGATGCGACCTACAATTTGGTAAAGAATACTAAAAACACGTAATTAATTTAAGGTACTAAACTAGTTTGACAACAAATGTTTATACCAAGCCAGGAATATGACAGGTCTTGTCCATTCGTTTTTGATGTGTTGTGTCATTTGATTTTGCCATGTGATTATGTACTTTCCTATCAGATGTTCCTCTGAGTTCAGTATTTTCTGTGATTTTACTTTTTTTCGACACAAAATCGGTTGCATTACTGTAGTAGTTGCTGTGATGCATCGATTTTTGTATCAGATTGTCGTACAAAGTAATTAAATGTAGTCTAAAGTGGCAGTTTTACTTGATTACAGGACATATATGACCTTTAAATGTGAACTATAAATATTCTGTTTGTACATTATTACAAATTTGAGAGTTATCTCCCTTTGTCCAAGTTAATTGAAATTTTATGTAGGCTATAAATCAATGTATCTCCTATTGCACAATTCTAAGCTGGAGAGATACTTAATTTTGTGTTCAATATTTAGACAAATTACTTTTCAAATATGAAAACTATTATTACTAAAAAGTTTGCTACAGCTGGTTTATGTATAAATCTAGTTTCAGTGGATCCAAATGGCTACAATGTACATGTATTCATATGATTTTAGAAGAAACATATGAAATTCAGTGTTCAAGCTTGTTTAGGAGACTAACAATAATTCAAATATGCTTTCAATTTTGTGCTTACATCTACGAGGTACTTGTGACCTTTATTTTTTTGAATGACACTTGCAGCAACCCTATAGCCAAGACTTCCAGAACTACCATAATGTCTGTTTTTTGGTGCTTTTGAAGCCACTGTATTATTAAAGCTTTCATTGCCTTGTGTACTCTCAAGTTTAGCTAGCTTTTCAGACTGTGTTATGTAATTACTGAATAATGTGCTCAATGAGGCCTGCAGTTGCTTGTCTTTTAGAGGTTTACCATATGGTAAAGAGCGAAATTTCATACTAGAGTCTTCAAAAGACTGGCACCAACTGGGATCGCAACTGGTGTGGTCACCAAAGGGGTGTTTAGATAGTGCAGGTAAATTCTTTGATATTTCTTCTGGTCTTCCTCTAGCTTGTGCAACCAAGAAATTAAAACATTTCATAAAATAGTAAATGATCTTTGTAGTAAGGCGAGAATGTTTATTTCTCAGAGCAAAAAGACTCTTTCCTAGGGTTTTCTTGACATGATTACTATCCGAAAGCTTTATTATTGACTTGTCTACTTTATTTCTCAGTCTGGCTATGGTTGTAGCATCCTCATCTCCAACTATCGTCATAATGTTCGTACCTTTTATTCTTGCATCAGCTACCATTTGTACTACCATGTCAGCTTCCATTGCTTTGGAACTCCCACTATAATTCTTTCTGCAAGTATGTACTTTAGGTATCTTTTTCATCCTTCTAGCTGTCACACATACTCTGCATGTTCTTGATCTTAAACTATAATCTAATATCATGCCTGTTCTTGTTCCAATCATTGAGCAATGACCTGTACAATAATTCATACAATAAATCAATTCATTCAAATTGGAGAATACATTTACATTTTATATAAATAAAAGAAGACTGTATCAAGGACATAAAGGCTCCTGTTTAAAAACCCTACAGGGTATCAGACTGAAAATCAAACTTAAAGTGTATGTATTATAATCATAATAATTGTTTTCAAATTTGAAAACATTTGATTTATATAAAAAAAGAAGATGTGGTATGATTGCCAATTACACAACTATCCACAAAAGACCAAAATGACAGAGACATTAACAACTATAGGTCACTGTACGGCCTTCAACAATGGGACCCATACCGCATAGTCAGCTATAAAAGGCCCTGATAAGACAATATAAAACGAATAAGTAAATATAAATAGACTGACAATGTAACAGACAGAATATGTCTACAGTACAGCCGACTCTTACCAAAGGACAAGGATATACATGTATAACACTAAATACCCCCTAAGCTGTCAGACACCGGACATAATTATTTGTATGAAAATTTTCATGTGGAGTAGTATTAAGAAAAAATTCCCCGGTGTATGTTTAATTGGTTATATGTGTATCGCTTGAAAATCTATGTCTATATAAAAAGGAAGATGTGGTATGATTGCCAATGAGACAACTATCCACAAAAGACCAAAATGACATAAACATTAACAACTATAGGTCTAGTTTTCTTTTTATAAAGTTTTGTCGTTCAAAGTAATAAAACACATAAAAATTTCTTTAACTTACCTGTGAGACTATCATACGATCTGCCACTACCTCTTTTTTGCCACCCTGCATCAACTGCTACGGTTATGTCGTCGTTTCCACTACATCTTTAAGTAAAAAAAATGGAATTTAGTAACACATGGATACCTGTATATCATTTTATAGCAGCTGGGATAAACTGTTAATAATACTTTTTAATAATTTCTAAACATTATGTTATTTTATTTGTACACCATTTTTAAAGTAATGTTAAAAAATGCCTTTTTATCAAATTCTAAATTGACTATAAACATTGATTTCTACCTGAAATTTGGATGTATTGTAATTTGTATAACTTGCTCTTGTCCTGATTGAGCATGCAGGAAACAATTAAAATTGAGAATGGAAATGGGGAATGTGTCAAAGCGACATCAACCCTACTATAGAGCACACAACAGCCGAATTAAGGCCACCAATGGGTCTTCAATGAAGCGTGAAACATGCATGAACGACAAGATATTAAGAACCACTAATCAATATGAATTTCAATCAATATTTATAAGAAGACTAAATAATTTCTTTCATTAAAATTAAAGTACTATAGCTATACTGCTATTTCTGAAATTATTGCATTAATTGTTTTTATTATTGCGAAAAAATTGCGACAGGTTTAGTAATACATGTATATGGCAATAATTCAAATTCACATTTTGAAATTTATTATAATTTATTTCTATGTAAAAAGGATTTTTATCAACATTGCAAAAATTTAAATCACATTTTAGTTTAAAATAATGAAATCGCATTAATAGATAAATGCACTCAATAATTTCTAAATTTACTATTCCTCAAACTCCAAAATCATTTCTATTAACTTACTCTTTCGTCATACTCTTTTCTTTCTCTGCCCATTCATTCATCGATTTCTCTGCAATTTCTTCAAGAATTGTTCCAATTTCATTTTGTCGTTGGTCAAACATTCTGTGGCTAACTGGAGGTATATTCAATGTGGATAGAAAACCATTTACCTGCCTTTCACCAAGACCAGTATGAATTGATGCTAAAATAATAGAAAACAAAATTTATTAAATCTGGAGATTGATTTTTGTTATAAATCTAGCCCCCTAAGGGATGACTAACCGCCTACCCTGAAGTTGGGCCTTAGTTTTACCCTATATAATCTTTTCACTTTTTCATATCTAACATGTCTAACCGCACCACATATTTTGTATGTACATGTAATAGTACATTTTTTACATGTATGTGCCTGTCCCAAGTAATTAGGAGCCTGTTATTCAGTGGTTGTCGTTTGTTGATATGTGCTTCATCATAAATTTGTTTTCCGTTCATTTTTTTCTGCATGAATTCGGACATTAGTTTCTCTTTGTAATTTCAGGGTCTGTTATAGTTTATTATGAGGTACCGGCTTTGCTTATTGTTGAAGGACGTACAGTGACCTGAAGTTGTTAATTTCTTTGTCATTTTGTCTCTTGTGGAGAGTTGTCCCATTTGCAATCATACCACTCATTACCCAATTTTTTTTTATATAAAAGGGGAAGGTTTAAATCTAACAGTTAAAACTCTGACCGCAATTATTTGTGTGAGTGACTTCAGTCAGAAGTGGTGTGGTTATAAGTGTCTTTGTATTATTAAACCTTTTAGATTTAAAATTAGATGTTTTTGGAAGGATGAAAATATCTGGAATTCCCAACAATGGTCCATACATACATGTAGTTACTATTGCAATTAAAATTATGATTCATATAAATGTACATGTGCATGGACATTTATATAGAACTTATAAAGAGTTAGACAGAACCAATAGCAAATATGAAGCTTTCATAAATGGTTAACTTGCCTTCTTTTTACATCATATCTACATTTTGTACATGTACATGATTGTCTGACTAAACCCCCAAGGTTGGTCAACCGTTGTACTACATGTAGTAAATCTGCTTGCTTGATACTTATCAAGTAAATTTTAATCAAAATTTCAGCTAAATGTAGCAAAATTATAATCTGTTCTCTCAGAGACTGAAGGCCAATATTTATGTATGTATAAGTACATGTATAGATCTGAAGTCATTTTATTGTGTGAAATGTACTTATCCTTTAGACTAAAGTTTTAAATAATTAAAACTACTGTAAATTCAGAAATTACTTTGAAGTTTGAACATTCATTATTGCAATTTTGTTATTTTAGATTTTCAGTATTTAAATTTTCATGATTTTGAGAAAAATTCATGTAAAATATTCATGATATTTCAAAATTCAAGTTTAAATTATTTACAACTCAGTCACATTTTTTCACAATAATTTCTGAATTTACAGTATAAAGTTTTCTAGGGAAGAAACCAATTTAATTCACTTCAAAGGGGGTTACATGGTTGTGGCTGTTTGTTCTAGTCAGATTTTTTTCCACACAATTTGTTAACATAATTTTTTATTTGTAAGTTTTCCATCAAATTATTTTTATCAAAGTTTAACACTTCACACTCACAGGCTCGGATCCAGGGGGGTTCTGGGGTTGGAACCCCCCTTTTTTGGACGATCAATGCATTGGAATGGGGACATGTACATGGAACACACACACCCTTTTTTCTCTTGGGTTAGGAACACCTCCTGTTTAAAATGGTTGGATTCGCCCCTGCTATATGTTACCTGTATAAGGTTTTAATATAGGGGAAAGCAAGATTCTGAATATTTTTTTTGTCATCTTCTTGACCACAATATTTTTTTCATCAAATATGGCATGACTTTATGGGATCAAAATATTTTTTTAAGGAAGAAAAAAACATGATTGAGAAAATTAGGATGAGATATCAGATATGAAGTTTAACAGCCACTACATGCTTAGTGTAAAATATCCATAATATATTATATGTTTAATACACATATTTGAGAGATAAAAAATAGAGAATTGCACATGCATGTACATTATTGCTACAGGTGAACAAGAAAACCACATATTTTTTCTTTCAGCCTTATTATCAATTTATAGACTTGTTTGTTATTTAACTTATAAAGAATTTATAAAGTAAGACATCTTTGAATGAATGCAGAGGCGGCTTTAGGGGAAAAAATTGGTTGCTTATATAGGGAAATACTGAAGCATGACTGGAGTGGGCCCCCTCTTATGTCAGTCAGTGGGCCCCCATCTATGAAAAAATCTGGATCCGCCACTGGGATGCGATGATTACATTTACCTGTTGCTAACTTTGTATTTACATCCCATATTCTGTTGTGCTGTTTTCCTGTTGGTATGGCATTGATGTTTTTACAACTTTGGTTGACACATAAAACTTTCAAGACAGCAGCCAGTCCACATGTTGTTATGTTTAAACAGTTTTGTAAAGAGAGTGGAAGACCACATTGTTTGCACGCAGCGAGATGATCTGCCAATACCCCAAGTTCTACGACCCTTCTTCCATTTCTCCAGCTGTCGTCTGATGTTATGTTAACATTGTTTTCATCTATGACTTCCTCATTTATAAAATTTGACAGGTCTGGTTGTTTATATGATATTTGTGACTGTGTAAAAGGCAAAACATGTTGCATACTAGGTGGTGGGTACATTCCTGTTGTAGGACTAGAGCAGAAATATTACTGTGACAACGGGATATGATATCTTCAACTTTCTCCTCATTTTTAACGGAGCTTCAAAATCATTTTCCTCTGACAATTGCTAATAGCAAACATGCGAATTTGTATGGAAGATTTGATTTTAGAAAGAAAAATATATAAAAATCATTATTTTTTTTTTATAACACTGTTAATTCATCCCTCACCATATAGATCTCTCCTACTTATGATGTAGTCGTCATAGAGCACAGAAATATAAAGACTGACTGAGCAAACATGCGTCCTGATTTTTCTTCTTCTTCACCCAACGATTAGTAAGAACTTTTGATGTTCGTAATTAAAAAAAGCAAAAACTTTGCCTTAGTAATTTCAAGATTTTATAGGGTATTATTCGCCATAAATACAAATTGTCATATTATAGCGATAGTTTTAACATTGCCAATTAGAGAGAGGTTTGGCTTGCCATAAAACCAGATTCAACCCATCATTCCTAAATTGAGAAGATTCACAATATATCTACCATGATTCATTGTAACTCTATTTACCAGTAAATTTCATTAACTTCTCTAACAAAAAAAAAACAAAAAACACCACTTTCTCCCACATGGATTTTTTTTTAATTCAACGACCTTAAAAATTGCCATAGAGCAATTTCATGGATGATTCATATTGACCATTCGGTATATGTCCGTGGTCAAAGCTATACGTACATGTAGGACAAATTATTTGTGTTGAATAAAATCAAATTCTAATAGATGTTGTTGAAGGACCACTACAGTTTAATCACTGAGTGAAAGATACATACATTTTATTAACATAAAAAGAAAACTTTAAACGTTAAACATATAAGGATTATTACTTAAAACAAAAATTTGAGAATTGGATTTGACAGAATAACTGATTGGGAGCTCTTTCTTGATTGAGAAAAAATATTTGAGTTTTTTTTTCAAAATTTGAGAAAATTTTTCGAGTTTAATTTTAAAAATGTACATCATATCTAACTCTAAAGAAAAGTCAAACACAAATATGTATTTTGCATCTTCACATTTTAAGGGGAAAAAAAAAATTGCAGAAAATTACCGTTATATTTTTAGGTTCGTTCGTTCTGGTTTTTAGTGAAACCTTCGTCAATACCTGAATAAAGAACGGTTTTTAATGCCTATAAATGCACAAAAATGTAAACAGCTGAGTTAAATTTTAAATTTCTGCATGTTATATCATTCCTTTTTATCGAAATTGTATTAAAACTGTTTATTCGAGTATATTTGGGTATATTGGGGTAAAAAGTCATTTTGTGATCGTAAGCGGCTGACAACAACGGAACAAGTTTCAATGAAAAAAGTGATTTAAAATTAAATATTTTTATAAAATAAAGTATTAATGGTGTTAAAATAACATAGAATTGCCTTAAATGATATTATTATTCGATAATATTATGTTGAAACTCTTATTTTAGGTGTATTGGGGTATATTGGGGTATGTTGGGGTATATTGGGGTAAAAAGTCACGCCGCCGTTTGTCTGATGTTCTGACCCTTCCTAATTGACGCAATTTTCTGTTTTTGTTTACAAGACAAAAATCCGTGTCTAAACCTCCCCTTTGAATAATGATCTTATAAAAATAGCATCGATGTATATTAAAAGTAAATAAGATATAAAAGTTTGATGTAAAATGGTTAAAAAATGTTCAAATATACTGGTAAACGATCTGTTGACGGGTCTTCTGATGTCGTCTGGTGTCAATGTAAACAATGCCGGAAATAGGCGAAATACCGCGTAAATATTATTGTCGTATATTCTGGATTAATTTGACATTTAAAATTGGTTTAAAATCAAAATTTCACTAAAAATAAGGTAAGATATAATATTTGATAACTTTGAATCAAATACATTGTTTTAAATTTATAAAAAATAAAAAATATATTACGGCATTCGTTCTCAACTACGGTGCGCAAACGGTGTCAAAATAATGAGTAGCGAACATCCTTAAGGGACTGTAGGTTGTACTCTTAATATCAAATGCGTGCTTGGTGCGTTAGATTGCTGCATTAATTATGTGTAACCCTCGTGTCCTTTTATGGACTTTTACTCGCATTTGCTGTATTTGACATGATGTAAAATTCAGCCTTGAATGCGGCTAATACCTGTTTATTTATTTTTTTCAAGTGCCGACTGTTATGAACTAGACCCAATGTTAGTCTTCATTGTAATCAGCTGACAGTTGTGTCAGTGCCTTTCAAAAAATAATAAAACAACAACACTGAAAGCAACTAGTCTCAATTATATACTGCAAGAAGTCTTATCAGAATTGAACCATCAACGTTTCTTAACTTCCTAATAGCAGAAGAAACTGAACCAGCTATGGGGTCTATTAAGTCATGTTAAAGTTTCAATGACACTTATATCTGCTTTATATTCTCTTTGAAAGCTTATTGTTGTTTTAAGCAACTAACTGTAAAAACAAAATAGATGATTTGATACAATAAACAGTTAAAATTTAAAGAAGTAAGAAAAAAATAACGATACGATCTAAATCAAAAATTAAATATTAATCAAGAACATATGGATATTGTTTTGCAAAATTTATTATCAATTCTCTTTAACTTTATACTTGTTTGGTTTTCTGACTATTTTGATCTGAGCGTCACTGATGAGTCTTATGTTGATGAAACGCGCGTCTTGCGTATTGAATTATAAGCCTGGTACCGTTGATAGCTATAAGCATGTCGAGATGTTTTATTATATTGTTTATTATTTCTGTATTTCTCTGTCCTGATGGTACTTGGATTTATTTGTACTCAAGCCATATCATGTTATGTGTTATCTTTAACATTGCCATACAATCGCAAGTTTTTTGCAAGCCACAAAACCAGGTTTAACCAACCATTTTTCATAAAATGTCCTGTACCAAGTTAGGAAAATAGCAGTTGTTATCTTAAAGTTCGTTTCTGTTTGTTCTACATTGTTGCTTGGGTTTTTTTTTGTGTTGCACTTTCAAAATAGTGTTTCTGTTGTTTCGTTGTTTTTCTCTTATAGTTGATGTTTTTCTCTCGGTTTTAGATTGTAACTTTGTTTCCTCTCAATCGAGTTATGACTTTTGAACAGCGGTATACTACTCTTGCCTTTAATTGATAAATGTTCCTTTTTTTTTTTATCTCACCACTTTTTGTCCATTAAAGATGCATGATGTTGGTTTTTTAAAAGAACTCATTTCTGTACTCTTTTAAGATAAACAAATACCAATATGAAATTCAATAATTTATCAACAGTTCTATTATAGTTTGTTTTTTTAGCATATTGAAAACAACCTGTACTAACTTCTTATATATATACGCAGACTTGTTCTTCAAGATTAATTGTCCCTGTAAAAAACGAATTTCGAACAAAATAGTACATTCTTAATTTTACGGTTATATTGTAAACAAAGTCTAGGAATTGAGATACAATCAATCCTTTAAATAAACTTGTTTTAAAGGTTACCGATTCAAAACTTTTAGATGATCTTAAAATATTGTTTTTATTGGTTTAGCTATTTATTTTGTTATCAGCAAATTAAAACAGTACTAAATATTACACATACACTTTCAAGGTTCTTAAACTTTCGATATCAATAGTTTGACCATGTCATGTTTTTCGTTGACAGTTATTGACGTCTTTACACTAAATGTATTGGATGTTGGAGCTTAACTGATTTTGACCTATTAGTTGCTATCAGCTTTGACCAATCTGTCTGTAGCTCTGCGTAATTTCAGATCTGTACTTCTTGTCTTTTTAATTTTAGATCTAGAAGTGCATACGTTCATTCTGTTTTTTTGTTTAATGTATTTCTATTTGTATTCATCTGATGAGTAAAGCCCTTTAAATTTTAAGTGATTTGTCAAGCGATTTTATAGTGTGTTCTTATGCTGTACTGTTATAACACTGCCTAAGGTTAGCGAAAGGGTTGAGCTCTCACCAACATGTTTTACCCAGCCACAAACTGTCTTTCCCACGCCATAAGCCTGTAGTTCAGTGGTTGTCTTAGATTCGAGTCAGTCACATTGTTTAAACCTGTTTTGTTATGAATTAGACCGGTAGTTTTCTCAATTGATTTGTCTCATAGTTTTGATGTCTGGGCTTTCTATAGCCGACCATATGGTATGATATTTTTCTTATTATTGAATGCCGTACAGTTGCCTATAATTAATTACACTCATTTTCGTTGGTGGATAGATGTCAAATTCGAAATCATACCACATTATTGTATCATCCTTATTTTTATATAGTTAATTCTACAAAATGCTCAGAGTCTGAATTGACCAGTTTTTGTGCTCGACCAGTAAAATCGAGCACACATTTTACTCGACTAGTCTCAACATTGTCTCGCCTGTATACTTAAATAGTCTGATTCAGCACTTGATGATCTATGTGTAGTCTGAAATGGTCTTGACCAAGGCTCGACCTGTCTTGACTAGTCTCAACCTGTCTCGACTAGTCTCAACTCAGTCTCAACAAGTCTCGACCTGTCTCGACTAGTCTTGACCTTCAAATTTAGTTTTGACTGGTGTAAATCAGCCCATCTAACTAAACTAATATTGATCTTACAAATTTCAAGTTTATTAGTTAGTTTGATTTATTGCTGTGAAATGAAATAATTTGATTTTACAAAAGGGTTAGGGTTATTATATAAATTCAGATAGGCATCTTTAATTTTTTTTTATAACTTTTTCAAATCAACTTTGATTTTCTTCAAACTATAGAGCTACCTTGGTGATGTATTAATCTTACTGAATTCCCGATTATCGTGAAGAGTTATGTATTGCTGTTAAATATAAGAATTGATTTGATGTAGGTAAAAAAAGCTAGGATTTGCAGTTTGGACAAAATAGAGATAGAGCATTTTAATTTTTTACATATCTTTTTCAAATCAACTTGGATTTTCAACAAACTTTACAAGTATCTTTGCCATATATTGATCTTACTGAATCATAGGTTGTTATTTAGTTTGGTGTATTTCTGTCAAATTGATTTTTTTTTATTAATCTAGGTCAAAAAGCTACAATATTAGAAATATATCTTTCCTCATAATTTGGTAAAAAGCATATATAAAATAGTTAAATTAATCCTTTAATGTTTTATTCCTTTTTGAAACATATATTATAGAAATATATCAAAAAGGGATTAAACATTAAAGAAATTATTAAAATAGTTCTTCTGATTTGTGGTGATTTATAAAGCAATACCTTCTGCTCGGTGCAAACTTATTAAAAAGATCACATCTACCAGAGAGCTTTACATTTTAAATAACATTTATTCAAAGTTGCAACATCCTGTTAAACCTAAATCACAAGGCTTTTTTAATTCACTAGATAAGTAATAAACGAGTTTACGAAAAGTAGGGCTTTCTTTTAACAGTACGCTCATGTGTACTGATGTAATTAAACCATGTATAGTGCCATTAAATTTGACAAAAAAATATTTTAAGATGTGATTAAAATATTTTTTTACTTTTACTTTGGAACACATTTCTTTTTTTAAATGGTTATCATGGATTGTTATGAAAGTTAATGATATTAAATATTTGTTTTAACAAAAAAAAAAAGGTGTCTTTTCTAAGATTTCATAACTTTTTCAAATTAGCTTGAATCGTAATGAAACTTTTCAGCTATCTTTATCATATATTTCTCATACAAAAACCAACGTTGTTGGTGTTTTGCTGTCAAATTTAATGATCTAGTTAATAGGTAAAGACCGCAATGTAATTTTCAGTTTTGACAAAATTCAGATATTTAAATATTCAAATTTGACAGCAATAAACTAAATTACCAAATAACCTGTTATTTGGAAGAATAATATATAATGAAGATAGCTGTAGACTTGAATCAAGATCAAAATATTACTAAGATAGCTGTATAGTTTAAAGAAAATCTAAGTTGATTTGAAAAAGTTATGAAAATTTTTAAAGTGTACTACCTTATGTTGTCCGAACTGCAAGACCTAGCTTTTTCCCCCTAAATTAATTTAATTCTTAAATTTTACAGCAATGCACCAAACTACTTAATGACCTATGATTAAGTAAGATCAATATTTAACTAATATAGCTGTATAGTTTGATGAAAATCTAAGTTGATTTGAAAAAGTTCTTAAAAAAAGTGTACTATCTCTTATTATGTCCGAACTGCAAATCCTAGCTTTTTTACCTCGATTGATTTAATTCTTAAATTTGACAGCAATACACCAAACTTCAAACAACCTAGGATTCAGTTAGATCAATACATCACCAAAATTGCTGTACAGTTTAAAGAAAATCCAAGCTGATTTGAAAACAAAATCAAAAAGAAAAAAGTGTACTATCTATATTTTGTTCGAACGCCACATTCTAGCTTTTTTTACCTAGATTAATATAACTCTTAAATTTGACAGCAAAACAACAAAAAAAAAAATCCCCTGTGATTGAGTAAGCCTAATATATATATAAGATAGCTGCATAGTTTGATGAAAATCCAAGTTGATTTGAAAAAGTTATTACAAAAATTTAAATGTACTATCTCTATTTTGTCCAAATTGCAAATCAAAGCTTTTTTTTACCAAGATTACTTTAATTCTTAAATTTGACAGCAATACAACAAAAAAACCCATTAACTGACATAGGATTCAGTAAGCCTAATATATATCTCAGATAGCTGCATAGTTTAATGAAAATCAAAGTTGATTTGAAAAAGTTATAAAAAAAAATTAAAGATGCCTATCTGAATTTATATAAATAAAGGCAACAGTAGTATACCGCTGTTCAAAACTCATAAATCCATGGACAAAAAACAAAATTGGGGTAACAAACTAAACCCGAGGGAAACGCATTAAATATAAGAGGAGAACAACGACACAACACCGAAACGCAACACACACAGAAACGGACCAAGCATCAGACAAAATCCAACGAGAATAACAAATATAACATCAAAACCAAATACATGAATTTGGGATAAACAAGTACCGTGCCACGTCTTATCTTAATATCTCAAAAATAAGAGAAAACAAACGACACAACATTAAAATGCAACACACACAGAAACGAACAATAATATAACAATAGCCATCATCCTGACTTGGTACCAGACATTTTTAAAGGGGAATAAAAATGGTGGGTTGAACCTGGTTTTGTGGCATGCCAAACCTCGCACTTTAATGGCAAAGTTATATGTAACATTGAAATGACAACATAATATTTCAGACTACAATACAAAAAAATAGGAGAACATATTAGACCAAGAAACACCTGATTAATAGATAACAAAAAGAATCAGGTTTAAAATGCAATTCGTCAAAAACGCGCCTCGTCAACACAAGACTCACCAGTGACGCCCAGATATAAAAGATCGAAAGTGAAAAAAGTAAAAAGTTGTACAGCACTGAAGATCAAAAGTTGAAAAAGGTTGTGCCAAATACGGCGTAGTTTTTATGCTTGTGATAAGAACATCCTTATTATTTAGAACAATTAATGCTATTGTAAACAGTACATTTTATCAAATGAATATGATCATACGTTTTTTGATTGAGTTAAGTCTGCCAATTGATATTTTATCGTATGTTTTTCTATGTTGTGATGTTATGCTATTGTTTCGGAAAAAGGGAGAAGGTTTGGGCCCATTAAAACGTTAAATCCCGCTGCAAATGTTTGCACCTGTCCTAAGTCAGGAATCTGATGTACAGTTGTTTATGTAATATATACGTGTTTCTCGTTTCTCGTTTTGTTTATATAGATTAGACCGTTGGTTTTCCCGTTTGAATGGTTTTACACTAGTAATTTTGGGGCCCTTTATAGCTTGTTGTTCGGTGTGAGCCAAGGCTCCGTGTTGAAGGCCGTACTTTAACCTATAATGGTTTACTTTTTAAATTGTTATTTGGATGGAGAGTTGTCTCATTGGCACTCACACCACATCTTCCTATATCTATGAAAGAGATATACATAATGAAATTGAAGTATTAACTAATTACTGAAAACTTAACCCGAATACATAATGCTAAGATCAACACAGAATAGACACACCCGACTCAGTGCAGGCCTAAACGCAGTAAACCATAAATTTTGATATGACGTCACATACGATGGCGAAAAGGCACAAACATTACGCCACATTTGAATTTATGAAATTTAGAAACAGCATGACGTCACATATGAAAAATTATAATTCAAAAGTTAGATAGAATTAGGATTGATTTAAGATTATATTAGAACTAAATACTGATATTACATTCAAACACAATGTATATAGCAATTAACTTTAATATGTTATGCTATTGTTTCAGAAAAAGGGAGAAGGTTTGGGCCCAATAAAACGTTTAATCCCGCTGCAACTGTTTGCACCTGTCCTAAGTCAGGAATCTGATGTACAGTAGTTGTCGTTTGTTTATGTAATATATACGTGTTTCTCGTTTCTCGTTTTGTTTATATAGATTAGACCGTTGGTTTTCCCGTTTGAATGGTTTTACACTAGTAATTTTAGGGCCCTTTATAGCTTGTTGTTCGGTGTGAGCCAAGGTTCCGTGTTGAAGGCCGTAAATTAACCTTTTAATGGTTCAATTTTTAAATTGTTATTTGGATGGAGAGTTGTCTCATTGGCACTCACACCACATCTTCCTATATCTATGAAAGAGATATACAACATGAAATTGAAGTATTAACTAATTACTGAAAACTTAACCCGAATACATAATGCTAAGACCAACACAGAATAGATACACCCGACTCAGTGCAGGCCTAAACGCAGTAAACCATAAATTTTGATATGACGTCACATACGATGGCGAAAAGGCACAAACATTACGCCACATTTGAATTTATGAAATTTAGAAACAGCATGACGTCACATATGAAAAATTATAATTCAAAAGTTAGATAGAATTAGGATTGATTTAAGATTATATTAGAACTAAATACTGATATTACATTTAAACACAATGTATATAGCAATTAACTTTAATATATATATATGTCCAGTTTGTTATGAATCCAACTGCAAAAAAAGGCAGTGATTAATTTTTCTTTCCGTAACACCTAAATATAATAAAAAAAAAGTCAACACATTTTACAAAATCCGATGAGAATTACAAATATAACATTAAACATTTAAACTAAATACATGAATTTGGGATAGACAAGTAACGTAACACGTCTTATAGTAATGCGAATTCACATTCAGCAAAACAGTCATAATAATTTTTATTTTTACAGGTCGAGGCTTTGTCAAGACTATTTCAGACTACACAAAGATCACCAAGTACTGAATCAGACTTATTAGATGAAGTCGAGACCTAGTCGAGTACACTTAAGTACAGTCGAGTGCTAGATTTTACTGGTCGAGCACAACAACCGGTCAATTCAGACTCTGAGCAGTTTGTAGTGTAATGTGTTGCTGCTTTTTTATGTTCCTTCACATAATATCCATCTTCCTCTAAGTTATCAAGATGTAAAAAACAATTGGTTGTAAAAAGAATTGAACATTTTATTTATTCGATTGATAAAGGCTTTTTACTGTAAAGAAATTCAATATCCTGAAAATTAGTTGATTGGTGTATGGTGGTCGTTTTTTCTAGTGTTGGATTGTGTTGGATTTTGTCGGTGTATGTAATGTATCCGGTTGTTTTCTGTAATTAGTACTAATTATATCTTCAGATTTATCATGTATATCTTTTATATAGTCATTTTATAAAATGAATTGTCTGCCAAAGTATAAAATATTCTAAAGAATAGGGATGTTCTGGTCCCAAACAGAAAACCCTGGCCGTTTCAGGCACAATTTGTTTGATTTTTTGGTCGTCAACGCTGTTTAACTTTGCACTTGTATTGGCTTTCACACTTTGTATCTTGGTGTCACTAGAAAGTCTTTTTTGGACAAAACGCACTTCTGGCGTATTAAATTTTAAACCTGGTGCCTTTTGTTAGCTATTAGACGGTTATTTTCTATCCGAAATTCTTGTATTTAGTTTTGATGTTATATTTGTTACTCTTTGTCTAATGCTTAGTTCGTGTCTGTGTGTGTTACATTTTAATGTTGTGTGTCGTCATCTAATATCTAATGCGTTTCCCTCGGTTTTATTTGGTTTGTAAACCGAATTTGTTATTTGCTATCGATTTAGGAGTTTTGAACATCGGTATACTACTGTTGCCTTTATTTCTTACATATTCAGGAACACCTCAGAATGCAAGTTTATTTTTGACGTCAATTAAGACTAACATAATGTGTACATCATCTTATCCATAGTCAAAATCGGATGCACTGATGTGACATTATTTTCGAGTCACCCTGTTTAATAGAGTATACAATATTTTGAGTTTCATTACTCTATAAGGCATGCTCACTTCATAAAAAAATATAGTAATAATAAAGTCCAAACTTTTGATAGTTGTATTCATTTGACTCTACATGTATATATATCCGATACTCTTTCTTTTCTGTCATTGAGTTTGAAGTGTTTTCCTTTGAACTAGAAACCTGTATAAATAAGAAATGAAATTATACATTTGTAATACCAAATTGTTTATTTCACAAAATGATCGACTACGAACTCAAGCATATTCAATTTTCCTACAAGTTAAATGCTGTACTTACTTGAACTATTAAAAAATATAGCAAATTTGACATGTTGAACTGCTTTATGACGACGCATAACTGTATGCTGTATAGATATGTTTACTAGGTAGACGTTATTATTCAGCAAGTAACATATAAGGTTTCTTTTAAGAAGTTAAATTTGGAGCAGTCTAATTTATTTAAGTAAACACCAACACAAAGAACAAATCTTCATTTAGGATTTTGTTATATTGAACAATTAAATTGATGCAGATTTGATAGAACATGTATTCAATGACTTACAAAAATTACTCTCGCATATATAGGAATGTTTAAGAGTACAAGTGTAGTCCAACCAGTTAGCAGTTGAATCGTTGTGTAAAATAACACAATCGTAGCCTTGACCTTTAGATCCCCAACCACCTGATGGATACCAGAACTTGAAGGTCATGAGGGACTGGTCATAACTCCAGCGAAACTGGCCTTCTTTAAGATCTGTCAGTCCTATCCAGTAAAATTTATTTTCTGTCAAGAAAAAAACAAAAAAATCTCTATAATTAATGATTGATTGATTTTCAACAAAAATATTAAAGTTGGTCAGTTCATGTCTTCAGGTCGTGACATGCTTATGCAAATGTACATTATATGTTGCAGAACAAGAAGTATCATTTGTGTAATTAAAACCACTGGGTCGATGACTCGGATGGTGGACTTATAGTCCCACGAAGGTAACTTAATGAACCACCTTCAGTATATCAGCTTTGAATCGCCAGTTGTAATGCAATGTATAGTTCAATTATCATCAAATTTTTATCGATTGTCTAATAAATGTGTTGTGTATGAATGGTGATGTTGTTTAAATTAATTTTGATGAAACGTTGCCGTGACAATTCAATATCCAAACGAAATTAAGTGTTTGTTATTTGTTGAAGTGAATAAAAAAATAAAGTAAATTTTGATATTTGGATAGATTACTTTAGTCCAATGATAATTTATTCAATAATGGGATACTTAGTATGAACAAGAGAAAATTAGATATTGTTCGGTGAATAAATAAAAGAAACAATGACAGTAAATAAATTTAAAATAAATGAGAATGGAAATGGGGAATGTGTCACCTATAGGTATTTAATGCAGCGAGAAACTCACGAACTAGGAGGCGTCCTTCATCGGGCTACTAAACAAATATGTATACTAGTACAAGGATTAAAGACGTCATACTAAACTCCGAATTATCAACAAGAATTAAAACTAAAAATCATTCACGTCTACATGGGCCAGAGGCTCCTGACTAAGGACAGGTGCAACACTGCAGCGGGATAAAACATGTTTTTGAGATCTCAACCCTCTCCTTATATATACCTCTAACACATGTAGAAAAATCAAACACACAACAATTTGCACAGTAAAACTCAATTGAAGTCCGAGTCCGATGTCAATGGCAATAATACATATATTAACAAAGATCTACAAGCAGTTACTGACATGCTAGCCAAAAACATTTTTGGATGCATGAAATGTTGATATGTTAAATATAAGAGTAACATGCCTTTCCAGATTTCAATGACATTTTTGGATACATGAATCATTGATTTGATAAATAGGAGAGTAATTTAAAAGTTAGAATACTTACTTTTAGGCCTTTTTGATATTACCCAGCTGTTTTCTGAACTATCGTCAATTTTTACGAGATATCCACCAATTTCTCTGCATTTCCGCTACGAAGTTTCCAAAATGATTAATACGACATGTCATAAAAGCATATGCAGCAAAACACCAACACATTTTATATTTCGAAATGGTTTTTGCCCTACGATTTACTTGATTTTTACTTTTAATAAGTACCATAGGTTGCCACTAGATGAACAGAAAGTGTCTGTTTTTCTGAAGCTTCGTCGATCTGTTTGTTGATCAAGATATTTATGTTTTGTTATCAAATTTTCTTCAAATTGTTTTGAGAATCGTCTTTTTTTCCGATTGTTTTGGTGATTGATATCCCCTTTCAACATGTTTAATTATGTTTGTTCAGAATGGCATTCAAATACTTTTATTATCAATCATATAATTTAAAGCATTGGTTTTGTTTAATACAATTCAATCTACGGTATGTGTTTTTCATAGAACAAAACTCAAAGATTATGCTGAGGATTACGCGCAAACCAGACTATTGAAAGACGTGCGTATGATAGGTATATTTGGTTTGAGTTATCGTTATTGTCAGTGGGTAAAAATTGGTCTTACCCTGGTAAATATAAAAAAAGAAGATGTGGTATGAACACCAAAAAGACAGTCCTCCACAAGAGACAAAAAGACACAGTAATTAATAACTATAGGTCAACGTTCGGCCTTCAACAATAAGCAAATCTCATAAAAAAAAACCTGCATATTTAAACTATTATATATCACCTTTTGGTCAATTTCCTGAAAACTTTGACTTGACATCGAAAAACCAAAAAAGTTTTGTAATGTTTAAAAAGAACAACTTGTCGGGTTGTATTATGTCTAGTTCATTACAAATCGCATTTGACGTTTCTGATGTCAAGCAAATCTTAGAAAAACCTGGTCTTTCTTCATGTTCTTCTTGGTTACACTTTTTTTCATTTTACAGTAATTACACTATGTAAGTTATTTTTATCCCTCGAGTAGCTTTTATTTAAAACATTCTGAGTAATTTGGTAGTGTTTATCGCCAAAAAAATATTGAAAAGTGAGAAGAATATTATTCAAATACCGTCTTTTCATGAGGTAAGTCATCAATACACACGTCATTATTATTGGACTTTTATTGACTTTTGGAAAAAAATATAACTTAAAATAATAGTTATCAAAGGTATAAAGTTGAAGAGCATTGAGGATCCAAAGTTCCAAAAAGGTAAATAACGTTTTTTTTTAAAAGTCAATGCCACCACATATTCACCGAAACAAACCAAATATTCAAATTCAAATATATTTTATTGTCAATTAAAGACGCCCATTACAGGCAGAATAATCACAACTTAAATTTGGTACAATGATTACAAAATGATTACAATTATTTGAATACAATTAAATCAATGATTACAACGAAAAGACAAGAAAGACACACTAATGTGTATTCAAAAATGTATCAAACCAAGTTCCACGTTTCATCAACTTTATACAGTATTTTTTAATTATATTCCGTTAGAGAACAAATATATTTAACGGCACTTATTTGTGAAAATAAATTTTACATCAACTATTTTGTCTTGTAAAGTAACATGCAATTTTGCTCTTAAACAACATTTTTCTCGCCTCAAGTGAATATGCTGAAAAGTCTACATGAATAATACCAATATGGAATACTTTTTATTTTCAAAAAAGTAGTCAAGTATCTAATTATAGTTTATTTATAGCTATTTACAATTAAAACATGTAAAAGCTGTACACTGTTTTCTAATTAGACAATCAGAAAACTGCACTTCCTTTATTCGCGATCTGTGTTCAAATTTTGAAACCAAATTCGGTTTGAGTCATGTGCACATTTGTAATATAAACATTTAACCAGTATTACGTTAAGTTTATTTTGCTTTGTTCATTTTAAGGTTAATATAAACCTATGATAAGAATACCTTTATATAGTTATTGACGCTGTTTACATATATGATGCGACTGAAAATGTGAACAAAATGCATTTAACCTTGTTGAATATAATAAACGTATTTTAAGATCAAAAAATATTCATGAGTAAGATAAATAATATGTATTCTCTTGTAACCCTTCAATGTTGTTTGTGTCGTTTGCAAAAATAACCATATGTGTTTTCTGACAACAAATGGAAGTTTTTAACGACCTTGACTGGCTATATAGCCCTCGCACGGTCGGCTCGGTGCCCTAAGGCAATCGATGGGCGTTTAAATATTTTCGGCCGTGGGTCAGGAACAGGTAGTAGAGGACGCCAAATGTAGGCCGCAATCTTGGTTTTGGTGAGTAGATTTTGGTTTGTTGCCTATTTTTGATCTTATTTCTTCACAACGGCTGCTTTCAGGGCCAGTTTGGTCAGCTTGGCAGCCCGCTAACCCCGATGATGGTGTACTGGTAGATGATTCGAAGACGTAGTTCTAAAGATGACAGGAAGCGTTATCAGGACCGAAGCCGTGAGGCAGTGAAATGAAGGTCAATCACTCAACACCTAGGATACAGCCCTTAATACAGGTTGGCTTAATGTTATATTAAGTAGTAAATCGTTGATCATCTAATCGTAAACCCTCATCGAAGATAGCGGGTAAAGGAGAGCTGGCCCAGCACGTCCGTTCAGCTGTATTGACTGAGACGTGACTGATCCAAAGTGTTTTCTGAACTGTGACGCATTACGTTATATATGCTGGTTTGCAGATACATGTAATAATTATTCTAAATATATGTTACCTCTGATGTAAACCAGTCGAGGTTGTCTGTTCCGAAATAATAGCAATGCCCATTGTATTTCTGCCACTGTCTTGCTTTTGAGTAAATTAAAGAAGAAAAAAATATTTTTTAGTTGTGAACTTCAGTAATTCTGATACCTTTTACTTTTTAAAACTTTGTCTCATTGATTTGCATAGTAACCAGTTTCAGTTTGAACCCTATTTAAACTTTTCTAAATTATAGAAAGTATATTATACCAATAAAACTTCTTATGTTATAGTGGGCGTTTCGATTTTTGTTAAGATTAATTAACTTTGACAATCGAGTCCATGTGACTGTTGGGTTTTTTTTTTTGCCTGAAAGCAGGAAATCTAGGTTCTAATGTCGTACACGTAATAACACCCAGAAAATAATTAACGGGGATTTTCCTGCGTTAACATATTTCTACCGATATGATTGTTATAAATAAGTACTGTTCTTATCATTGATTAAGAACTTACTCTTAAAATCACTTTCTAATAGTTGTAAGTCGTTGTCTAGAGTTTTAATCTTTCCATCAACATTCTTTATATGACTTTTTAACGTAGCTACTGTTTTCTGTACATCGGTTTCCAAAGTATTAACAGTTGTATCAAGATAGGATTTTAACGCAGTGAGAGCTTTCCTTGAATTGTCAAAATCTTTTTTGGATCCAGTAGTAAGGCATGGTAAACTTAAGACAACATAAGGAATACACACAAGTATCAATATATACATCATGTTCATTGTAATTCTGAAAGGAAATTGTTTTCTATACTTTTGTTGTCGAACTAAAACAGACAATACAGTGACCAAAAAGAAAAGCGACGAAAATATCAACAATCGACAAAACATAAGATTGAAAACCTTAACATAAAACCTAGAAAAACATCAGTCGTAAGGATTTATCAACTGTGCTCTGGAAAAGTCATCAAACTCAGCTCTCTTGTGTTAAATGCCCCATTTTGCAGAGGTTATAAACCGTATGTAGCTAGTCGCATTCAGTTGTACCATCATAAATTTCTTCGTGCATCGATAAAGGCCATGCCTTGAAATTTTTTTATCTGCTGATATTTAATGATTATTGAAAAATAAATATGTAAACAAGTTAAAAACGGGTCAGGAGGCTTTGAACTCACTTGTTACTTGGATGGAGAGTTTTCACATTGGCACTCATACCACACCTTACTATATCAATCGAATGTTGATAAAAATCTGTAATTATAATTTCTTGTTTAGTACTTTTTAGTTGTATATTATTACTTTGTGTATACTAGATAACTATTTTGTTGTTTTCGGAGTCAAAAATGAGAGCGTATTCCATGAATTGCAATCATTCAAATAGTCTTTTGAATTACGTTGTTTGCCTTTCAACATATTCAAACTTTCAATAGATATAGAAAGATATAGTATGTTTGCCAATGAGAAAACTCTCCATCCAAGTTACAGTTTATAAAGGTTAACCATTATAGGTCAAGATACTGTCTTCAACACAGACCATTGGTCACACTGAACTGCAAGCTGTAAAGGACCCCAAAAATTACTAGTGTAAAACCCGTATGCATTAATACTAAACCAGTCAAGCATTATAATGATATCGGACGAGAAACACCAGAAAATTACAATGTGTTTTACTGAAAATGGAAACAATATATGAATTTAATGTTTTTAGACTTCCAAATATGATTTACTAAATATAATTATATTAACGAATATTTGCTGAATCATTCGTTTGGGACTATAACAAGCAAAATATACATCGGTGTTACAAATTTTGACACAATAATTCGTTTTAACTTTTTCGGAGTCAGTCATTATCTGGATATACTCCTTTCAGTAATGTTAAATTCAGGTCAAAAGAGAAATGTTTCATTTTATATGTGATAAGCAAAGAGCAAGTCGTAATTCGTTTGTAGAAGTATCCATTGACACAATTATCAATGCATTTGACAATAAAAATCATCTATAGGTAAATGATATTAAAGAATATGTCTAAGTATAAACTTCTTTTAACATGTCAGCTGACAACTCAACTTTTTGAGCTGAATATTTTCAGTTCCGTATTTGGTATGTCGATTTGTCAAAATTCACACAAGATTACCAACAATAATTATTATTATAATTTTATATAGGAATGTTTAGTTATTGTTTTAATATCAAAATACCACCATTATAAAATGATATTTATTATCATATTTGAAAATATTTCTTAGGACTATTTAAGTTTTTTTTATATGCTGAGAAATTCTCGCAATACAATTAGTGTACGAATAAAGTGGTTAATAACCTTTTGTTTCTATATCAATACTGCAAACAGACAATTTATGGTTTAACTATTTTCAAATATATTATAACAAACAAAACTTACATTGCTTTTGGCAACCAATGGGTAAGCGTGTCGATATGGTATATAAGAATAGTGAAGTTTTATGTTATAAATATAAGTATAGGTGACAGATGGTGACATCGATATCAAAACAGGTACACAATATATACCATGTAAACGGTGATCTATGTCATTCCAAGAATACAGATAAAATTATACGAAATAAATCACACATAATATTGCAACTACCGAATAAAAGTTACGTATCATTCGTTGTTATTGAAGAGCTGAAAAGTTGGTTTGTAGTTGTCATCTTTTTAAATGTGTTAAAATTCTGTACACTTTCAATCCACTTTTTGACTGAAGCTCTGAAAATATATGAAAATAAAATATTTCAAACTGTATACAAATAAAAATACAGAAATTATAAAAGATGGACCAAATACAAAATGTATCTCATCATCAATTAATACTTTTCTTATATTTTCCAATGTGAAAAAGATTTTTTTCTTTTTTAAAAAATAATACAAGACCATATCACACATCATACATAAGCAGGAGTTAATAATGTGCAATTGCAATTAAATAACAATAAGTTTAAAATAAAAAAACTTTCTATACAGTTTTTTTCTTGTTCTAAGGAATCCGATACAGTTTCAGAGATAGTTCACTCTGCTGACTGAAGAGAGTAAAAGTAAAACTAAACTACAGCATACCAGTCATTTCTTTAAGCATGGACAGATAAATATGTAAATGCAAACAGGATTGCATAATAATTTTTCTTATCATCAACTTTACCAGTTTGAATAAAGATGTCCCGGGAAATTGACATTTCAAACATGTTATTATTACATGTATATAATAAATGCTCATCTTTTAACTACTAATAAGGAATCTTTCTAAATAGCAGCTACGTTATACATGTAGTCATAAGCTTTTGGAATGTACACAGTGCAGCCTCACTTTTTAAATACTACAATCCGTACATCAGTGAATGAATAAATTATTGCGCCTTGTCTATTTTTCTCCACAAATGGGGAAAAAAGATGCATCCGTACACATGTACACATCATTTATAAGCCACACAGAGCATCCAAAATAGCTGCATTTTAATCACAAAATAAAAGTATTCAAGAAAAAGTTCTTTCTGTAACACACAATTGATGAAGACAATGTTTTAATGAGAATTTAAGGTGGACTAAATATACTTCAGAAATATGAAATAATTGAAGTCTTCTCATGCTGTAACAGTATCATACACAATATAATTTAAAATTACATACAAAAAGCGGTCAAAAAAATGTGAGAAAATGAGACCTGAGAAAAATACATTTTATGAGAAAAATGCCTTTTAGAGAAAAAATATAACCACAGAAATTAGAAAGAAATACATTTTAATAATTCTGCAATAAGAAGATGGATTCTGTTGTTCTTGGACTATGTTTTTTCTTACCTTTTTTATTTATGTATATATGTATATTATTTTTTTCCAGGACGGTATACCAGATAATGTATAACATTCCTGTTTTATCTATAGGATTTGGAAGATTTAGATAAATGAAAAATATGTAGGACTCTGTGTCTCACTCTATATATATATATTTATCCTTTTATTTCTTTCCGTTGCATGTTTTGAATTATGTTTCTCTTTGTTTTTTTCTTTCTTTTAATACAGTAATCTGACTGTCTTGTCTAATCTAAGTGCTGATTAAAAAAAAAAAAAAAAGAAAGAAGAATAAAGAAAGATGTGGAGAGGGGGTATAGCTATAGTCTATGCAAGTGGGTAGATTTCAACTGATTTTTTAATCATAAAATATATACCTGAACTTTGGTAAACAATTTCGAAACAGTGAAGTAATAATAATAATAATAATAATAAGTAGAATAAATCTTGCAAGAAATTAAATTCTTTCTCAGTAATTAATCATTTTTATTAAAATAAAAATTTCCAGCTCTCTCCGAAGGCGCGTTAAGTAAAAACTTTCAATCCGTTTTGCCAAGTATAAATAGTAATTTTTATTAACAGCCATCATTCACTGATTACATTTCAGAGAGTATACATCTGTCAAAATGCCACCAAAATTTGGAAGCAAAGGAGCTAAAAAGGTTGTAACAAAGGCAAAGTCTGTCAGACCCGGCGGATATACAATAATGTACCTTCTCGTGTTGACAATTTTGGATATTCACCTTTTCAACGGGCCATAATTGTATAATGTCAAACGTTTTGCATTTATAAGAAAGACAATATTATTTTTTAACTCGTATTTTAGTCTAGCAATTGTCCTATTTTCAAGTTATGTAGGATTATATACTGCATTATTGTTTTCTTTTTCCTAATTGGACCCATTGCGTTTGTGCATGTGTATAAATGTAATGTTCTAATGCAATATAGGCAATGTTATCATAGAAGAATTGAAACTAAGAGCAGAAAATAGACCAACAGTACAACAACAACATGCATAACAAAAAAGGAATATCTAAGTCAAGTATTATATTTAAGTCCTAAATGTATTTGGCACAACGTTTTGGAATTTTGGGTCCTCAATGCTCTTCAACTTTGCATTTGTTTGGCTTTTTAACTATTTTGATCTGAGCGTCACTGTTGAGTCTTATGTAGACGAAACGCGCGTCTGGCGTATAAAATTATAATCCTGGTACTTTTGATAACTAATTAGAGGGTGACCATACATGTATTTTAAAATAACAAAAGGCCAAAAAGGCCGCACCCGATCTTGAGGGCATCCAGTTACCTTTTATCGCAAAAGCAACATTTTAGCTTGATAAGAGTTCATAATTGTATCTACATGTATATGTAGTATTTACAAATGATTTTTTAAATTCATATATATAATCTCACCTTTAAAGGAGTCCGACTATATTTAACTAACTATCGGTATAGGTTACGTCAATATTTTTTCACAAAGATAGATTTTTCCGGAATTATTTGGTTTTCTAAAATCTAAATAGATAGATGATCATATTTAAATATTTACATATTCTGAAGGTCAGCACTTGCTGCATATCATTTGATATTGTATGATGAAATTATCATTATTACAAGAATTTCATTTCTTGAGACAAAATCTAGGACAATGTTAGTCATGCACATTTTTTGGAAATATACACATGGAAAAAAGTATTGCAACACCTTCATTTTTTTTTAATTTGAAAAATCAGCCTCTTTTTTTGGATGAAATATAATAAAATATGTGTATAATATTATTGAAACATAGTTTATGATAACATTGGCATTGAAACGTACAAAAAATGTTTGAAAAAAAAAAATTTATATAACGACAATTTTAATACCAAAATAGAGTGTTTTTTATACAAAAAAATGCATTTTACAACTTTTACTGTAGTCGAACTTTACAATGTCAGACATTTCAAAATTAATCCTTAGATGACTGTTCATATCATGGTTGATCGTTATACGCCAAAGAAATAGTACTTTGTGCGCAGCCTCCATTCAAACGGATAACCGCATCTAAACGTCTTCTGATTCCTGCCATAAATCGACTAATTTGTTGATAAGGTAGCAGCAACCATTTCTGATGAGGGCATTGTTTATTTCATGATGTGTTTGAACTGAGGTGTCCTTTCGCGCACTTTCCACCCAATAGTGTCCCAGATATGCTCGATATGGTTGAAATCCGGGCTACGATCGTGCCAAGGAAGATGAACCGAATTCCATTTGAACATTGAATCTTCCTCCACGATGCTAATTTTTGATTTTGGCGAGCTCTGCACTTCATTGGACACGGAAAACTGTGTGTCTGTTCGTTAGCAAAGGTCTCCAAGATGGTCCTATCGCACGATCACCAGTAGGGTTGAGTCGATCTCGAACAGTTCTTGTTAAAAAGCTCCTGTATGGCCACCACTCTCTTTTTAGGATTGTCCTGTATGCAATGGGTTTCCTTCTTACCAGCGTTTATTGCCTGATTTATTCTCAAAACGACTTATAGTGAAATGGTGATGACCAACAATACGTGCAGTTTTTACATCGACATCCCTGCTTCCCTTATGCTGATAATATGCCATCTGGCTGCAGTTAAGAGTTGTCAAGGACCCATTATAAGGTGTCAATCACATAAATTAAAAAATTTGGTTATTTAAAGGGTTGAAAACAAAGAGGAAAAAAACAACTGTTTTGCTGTTTACGGGTACAGTAGCTGCATGTGCAGATAAAAAGATATCGAGTTTATTGATTAAACTCAGGTGATACTTAAATAATGTTTAACTAGTTCTATTTTACCAAATTATATACCAAAAAAATGAAAAGTGTTTTTTTAATTTCAATTTCAATTTGGTGTTGCAATACTTTTCCCCAACTGTATATATCATTTCATAGTATAACATATCAAATAACAAACGTTAGTACATACAGTAAATTTTGATATTTGTCTGCTATTTCGCCAAAATGCTTAAACAAACGTATGAGGAAAAGTTAAAAGTACCACCCAAGGTAAAAAAACACACAGATATACACAAGTTTTAAAGTACCGTTCCACCTAAGAATCAGGCAGATATTGAATGATAACTGATACATGACATTTTTTCAAAAATGTTATATTTTTAATTTTAATGAAGTATATGTGCTATCTTTCATATATACACAATATTTTGTGATATTTGTCCCATTTGATGAATTTACAAGGATTTTTTTTTTGCAGGATTTCCCCTATATGTCTAGGTTAAAAATGCAACTTTTTATCATTTTTAGTAGATTTTTACTATAATTAGCAGAAATATATTAATGTATAAATATGTTTTCCATAAACTATAATGTTTAATCTTCACATGTACTGGAACATATTTTTGCGTTATTTTGTTTAAATAAAGAAAATTGTGATAAAGCCAACATCCTTTTCTAGTACTTGGGCTACTTGGAGTTATCTCCCATAAAAAATTACCCACAATACCTTCTCATATTAAAGATGTCAGCTTCCAGTACATAAAATGTCAAAATGTAGTTTGTCAGCTTTTACAAATGATAACTGTGGGGAATCAATTCACCACCCACTGAAAATTGATACTGTAGAACTGAAAACCTGTGATCGATCCATTGAAAGCCATTTAAGGGCACTAGGAGTAAGTGATAGCTCAACAAGTGTGAAGGAGGGAGAACTGATTGCATATCGGGTTGGATTTTTTGTATTTCCAAGTGATTACAGAGTATGCCCAAGACACAGGGACATTCTAGGCTTGCACTGGCGGGCAAGGGCATCATGTCAGTACCCAAACCATGTTGGAAAGGCAAAGCCATACAGATCAACCTCTATTTGCATGAGTAGCAGTCTGTGCCAAAAACTATTTGAAGCACTAGCCCTATGGGCTAGTAAAAAAAAGAATTACTAGGCCGAATGTATATGTACTAGACCAAATAAAATCTTTGTCACCGGTTGAGGATCACGAAGTGATCCGAACCCGCTAGGGGGGTTTGGGGGCATGCCCCCCCCCAAGAAAATTTTGGAATATTAGATGTAAAATCCTGCATTCTGAGGTTACATTTTTGTATCTGGAAGTGTATATAACTTTTCAAAAATATAGAGTTTTTTCTCCTTGTAAAATAAAAAATTCTACTTTCCATAAAAAAAACTTCTCAAAACTGTTGACATAGATGTAAAATAAATGTATACATGTAGATATGAACCCCTTGCCATCACATTTTGTTTAAATTAATTTCTCATTCAAATTTGATTTTCGAAGTTAAAGAGATCATCTTTTCTGATGAAGACCAAGAAAAGAAAAAAATCGATCAGTTAAAATTTTATTCTTCATGATTTTTCATATTATTTTTCAATTTGCTGAACAACTCCTGTTCAAATAAAAATACAGATTCAAATTTGCCTCCTTTTCCCTGCTCCTTACAGTAGCTACACAACATATCAAACTATAATAGATTCTCGTACTGGAGCCAGGGTCAGGGATTGAGGGACGACCGTCCGTCCAATGGGTTATAAATTCTCGGACCCGTTAATCCTCGTATAAAAATAAACAAAGAACACAACTATCACAAATTATTATAATTATCTGATAACTGTTCTAATTTGTTTAGCGGCAGCATATTAGTGAATACGTATGTTTTTAAATTTCGTTTCAGCTAACTTCTTAAGAATGCAGTAAAAAAAAATCTAATTTTGTTCGTGAAAATAAATAATTGAAAGATAACTCTTTTTCACACTCAATACAAAATCTCAGCAATCTCATTTTTCAAGAAAAATATTCTGCAATGAACAAAATTAAATGCGAAAATAATTACCAAAGCATGCAGAAACAAATTATATAAGGAATTTTGTATCCTTAATGCTATTCTTTGTATTTGTTTGGCTTTATAAATAGTTTTATATGAGCGTCACTGATGAGTCTTATGTAGACGAAACGCGCGTCTGGCGTACTAAATTATACAGAAATCAAAAATTTTAATGAATATAACTTACATCAGTAACACGTGTTTTAGAGAGTAGTTCATATACATTGTATATTATTCCAATTATTCCAAATTCTATTTACATACATTACAAACAATCTTTACTTTTTTTTTTATAAATATACGAAACAAAAACAATACAAAAGTTGAATAATAAACAAAACATCAAATCCACATGTAGAATTCATGAAGGCCGTGTCACCACTTGTCGTTTAAGGTCTATTTTACTTATTCACTTATGCACAAATAAATATGTTCATTTAGAATTAAAAAAAAACGCAAAGTGTTCTATAAACGTTGAAATCGTTATAAAATAAAATGTTTTAATTTAACCATAATGAATAACATAATCTCATACCAAGTGATTAGGGACTTTCCGATTTGATTTTCCTCTGAATTCACTAATTTTGTAATTTTACTTTTTATGCATAACTAATACCTCCAAAACATTACTTACCCTTGAGCTACGTACAAAACTGATGTGTTCGGATTTCGTAGCAAATAAGGAAACCTCTTTGTCTCAAAAACGGAAAAGTGCATGGACATTTCTCATTTCCGTAATATATCATGTTAGGGTCCTCTTCGCAGTCTTTGTTTGATTTATATTGATTTCTTTGGAGACAAGGACTTTGCTTTTGAAAAATAAAGCTAAAAGTGTCAAATGTAATTGCCTGTACCAAATCAGGAATATGATTGTTGTTAAATGTGTTTGCACATTCGATTTTGCCATGCAATTAGAGTCTTTCTGTTTTGATTGGCTGCAGAGATCAATATATATTTTAATTATCAGTTTTCAGGAAAACCAATGTATACCACCAAATTAAAAAAACCCATAAACAATCGATTGGTATTGTCGGAATATATAATATGTATGTGTCCTTACTGCGAAACATAAGAAAAGGTTCGCTTTGCGTCTTATTTCTAAATCTCCAAATAAAACATTTTATATTTTTCAACCATGTACAGATGTTGTATATTTTTTGTTGACTTGATTATATTTAACAGTCATATACTAATCATCGTTGTGATATATCTAATCCAGTTTTTGACAGAAATATGTGAACCCCAAGAGACCCTCATAGTATGGAATATGGAGGTCAGTTTTGTAATGTCACACTCATACAGGGTCACACCGAAATGACTTCTTCGGTGACCTAATACTTTTGAAGGCGTAATATTGACATCGCCATTTACGACAGTCTTATGATATAGTTTATCAAACGCTAGGGTTGTGTATCAACTCACTTGTGACATATTTTCCTGCATGTAAATAAACTCATCATAGATACCAGGACTAAATTTAGTTTATACACCAGACGTGCATTTCGTCTATGAAAGACTCATCAGTGACGCTCGAATCCAAAAAGTTAAAAAGGCCAAATAAAGTACGAAGTTGAAGAGCATTGAGAATCAAAATTCCTAAAAGATTTGCCCAAAACAGCTGAGGTAATCTATGCCTGAGGTAGAAAAGCCTTAGTATTTCAAAAAATTCAAACATTTGTAAACAGTAAATTTATAAATATAACCATATCAATGACATATCATGTCAGAAGAAAAAGTGCTGACTACTGGGCTTGTGATACCCTCGGAGAAATTCAAAATCCAAAAAAGTTAAAAAGGCCAAATAAAGTACGAAGTTGAAGAGCATTGAGAACCAAAATTCCTTAAAGTTTGGCCAAATACAGCTAAGGTAATATATACCTGAGGTAGAAAAGCCTTAGTATTTCAAACAACTAAAAAATTCCATTTTTTTATTTAAAAAAAAGGAATAAAGATATAAAAGGCCACGATATGACACTGTAAAACGAGTTATGTTCTAATTCACTTGTTCAAACGAACATAAAGTATTTATGTGCACATCGCTACTTATTTTCTAAAATCTTCTTCAAACCCAAACTGTATACTATATATTTTGTAATAAAATAAAGAAACACATTTCTGATTTTGTCCAGCACGGTGACCATGTCCATTTTATGAAACATTTATTTATATAAACTAAATCATCATTAATTTTCATTGCCCACCAAAATATTGGATTCACTGAATGCAAATGCGTAACGTCCACTAAATAAAAAAAAAATGCATGGTACACATAAACAAATATCATAATTAATACACAATCATCCAATTGATCTCTGAACTACATAACAATTCTACACTACTGTTAATATGTCTACACTGAAGTAGTAATCAACGTAGTGGTCACCGCCTAACCTCGATAACTGAAAAACGTGCTCCTTTACTTATATACTACCCGCGAAATCTAAACCGGTTCTTACAATAGGTACTACGAGTCTAAAAATAACTACGCGTAGAGCACATAAATATATAAAACTAAGGGCCTTATTTAAATAAAAATATGTATAATAAAATGAACGAAATACTAATATGAAACACATAAACAAACGACAACCACTGAATTACAGGCTCCTGACTTGGGACAGGCACATACATAAATTAAGTGGTATATATATGTATGATCTTGTTCATTTAAATGCCATGATGCGTGCTAAACTCTCAAGCTTTTTTGGCAAAGGTTTGCGTTATATTGCAGAGCTTTGTGTAATTTTGCAATAATTTGTGTTATAACGCAAACAAGTGCGTTATTTAACACACATATGAAGAAATATAAAATGAATGTGGTTTTTAAGCCATAGTCACGTGATAACGATTGACTATGCTATATTTTCTTATATTTTTCTAACAAAAAAATACAACAACACAATGTTGTCGTCTGTACTCTTCTTTTTGACATGTTTACCTAATATATATGTTTGTTTTGATGACGCATCGTTGTCAATATAATTGAATTTAATGCAACTTTTCATACAAAGGAGAGGTTTGGCTAGCTATAAAACCAGGTTCAATCCACCATTTTCTACATAAGAAAATGCCTGTACCAAATCAGGAATAAGACAGTTAATCCTTTTGTTTGATGTGTTTGAGCTTTTGATTTTGTCAATTGATTAGGAAAATTCCGTTTTGAATTTTCCTCGGATTCAGTATTTTAGTGTTTTTGTTATTTCTCTTCTTCCGATAACCAGATTTTAAGCCATACGCACGTGTTATAGATTGACTATGTTATATTTTCTTCACTTTTTTAACAACAAAAACTGATAACTCAATGTTGACTGCTGTACCCTATTTTTTTTTACATTTTTACCTAAAATATGTATTTGTTTTGTTCACCCATCGTTGCCAATATTATTGAATTTGTTGCAAATGTCATATAATTGAGAGTCTTAGCTAGCTATAAAACCAGGGTCAATTCCCCATTTTCTAGATAAAAAAAATGCCTGTCACAAGTCAGGAAGATGACAGTTGTTATCCATTTGTTTGATGTGTTTGAGATTTTTTTTTGCCATTTGATAAGGGACTTTCCGTTTAGAATTTTCGCCGGAGTTTAGTATTTTTGTGATTTTACTTTCTTCTTACGATAACCGGAGTATTAGCCATACTCACTTGAAAAGATTGTGATTTTTTGAAACATGCTATATTTTCTTAGATATATTTAAAAAAAAAAAAAAAGGGATATGTTTTTATAATGAAAAATGTTTCTCATAGAATTTACAATTATACGAACTTATAAGACATAATATAAATTGTGGTTGTCTCCCTTCGCCGGTTTCTGTATTTCAGATTTCAGTCGGATAGTTATAATATTGTTTTAATTATAAAATAACATTCATGTACCAGGCACGGACCATTCGATTTTCGAGGGGGTGTTGCAAATTTAAAAATAAATTGGTTGCATCCTTATCAAAAACAATGGAAATTTATTTAGCTGAACGAAAGTAAAATGTGTAAAAAAAATAGAAACAAAAACACATTTACAGAAAAATAATTTACCACAAACGTTGTAGGTATTTGAATGTCAATATTTTCCATTCCTTTTTATCCGGCTTCCGTCTTTTCGGGACTGAGAGAATTATCGATCTCACTATACCAGAATACAAATAGGTATGCATGGTCGCCTTCTATCGAACTGACAGAAAGGAGTTGAACTATCTGACTATACCTCATAAGAGTGACATACCAATGAAAATGTCACCGGATATGCTTTCGTCAAGAGCGTTCCTGTTTTATCGATTGATTATACAAATGTCTTATAGTTTAAAGTGTTAAGTGTCAAAATACAAAAAATAAAATGTTAAAATTAAGTACTTTTCAAGGCATGAAACCAATATAATCATCAGTTTGATAATGAGACATTAACA
Organism: Mytilus trossulus; assembly: GCF_036588685.1. NCBI lineage: Eukaryota > Metazoa > Mollusca > Bivalvia > Mytilida > Mytilidae > Mytilus > Mytilus trossulus. Next base: position 7,707,846 of record NC_086381.1, on the reverse strand, counting down.
TTTACAATAAACAAGTATCGTTTATTTGCATATATTTTTATTTGATAATTTTTATAAATAACATGTATAGAATATATAAACTATGTATACAAAATGTTAACATAGCCAATTTTAATAGAGACGTACATACATGCAGTGTGCTAAGCTGCCGTGATGAACAACTCAGATCATTTCATTGTCTATCATGTATGAATTAATTTTGTATTTCTCTTTTTATGTTTAAATTCTGTTGCTCACCACATTAAATATAATCAACTGTTAAAATAAATATAGTATGTCATAAAGTTGAAAAGTGAGATCCCTGCACTATTTTCGAAAGGCCACTATATAAAGGATCCAGTAAATTCAAATTTAACATTGGTCAGTTGTGGTAGAATGTTTTCCGAACTGAGCATTTGCATCATATAGAAAAAAGTTAAGTTGTTGATTTTTTTAAATTAAATTCTTCTTCACATTATTACAGTTATAAACTAGAAAAAGTCATTTTCTAAATTAAAAAATACCTTTTTTTCTGATTCAAATTTGTCGAAAAACCCGGACGGTTCATTGTTGCTCTTCGGAAAAAAACCGGACCATATTAAACACTGATTTCTTTATATAGATACAAAGAAATAGTGCTTTTTTGTTGCTCAAAACATGTATAGTATTCAAAATAAGATAGATAATCATGTAAAAAAAACTACTATAATTACGAAATATCAATTAATTGACCTTATAGCATGTTCTATCACTCGAAAAAAAGTTTAAGTTCTGTAAATGAGGTCTAGATCAATTAGATCGATCTTCAATGATCAATAAGAAACTTTTTTAATATTCCATTGGTTTTCAGCTATAAATGGTAGCTATCAATGAGTGTAGATTTATGTGTAACATTGTCTGCAGGACAAAAAGATTAATTAATCAGATTTAAAACATACACTTAAATTGTATAAAAATTTAAAACAAATATGAGACATTTTAAAATACATTTGACGTGGGTAATGTGTTATCTAAAAATATATCATAAACAGATATTCAATTGATAGTCGTGTTACGTCGCCAGGTGATCAAGTAAGTTCTTTATTAATAACAAATCAAATGTAAAAATTAAGGTTAAATCATTATTTTGAATATTTTCTACTTTTTTTCTTTTCAAAAATTGCAATATTCATTTGTATGTAATGGAACCCAAACAGAAAATTTTTGATTGTTCATTGAAAAAACATCATCAATTTATTGGAATTTGAAATATCATGATCTGGCCTCTTAGATCTTTTGTTTTTGACAACTTTAATTATCTATAATGTATATAAACCTAATTTATACAATACAATTCTACATTTTATTCCCAAGTTTAATACAGTGTATATGCTAGCGGCAATAAGTGAAATTAGGCATTTAGATTAAATACTAGACAATTCAATAAGCTAACGCCTAAGCATTAATTTATTGCCTGAAATTTTCAGGCATTAAGCCTTTTTTCGGAAATCTGATGATGCTTATTCACCCTATTGCCGAACATAATTTTAGGCAAGAAGTAAACTCTGGAATGTATGCATATTTGGTGATTCATTCTTGATTTAAAGTCGTTTCCTCATTATATTTCTAAAAATGCATGTATAAATATACAATCATTTGACAGATCATCAAAAGTTAGTTTATGTAGTAATTTTAAATGTTAAAAAACAGAATTAACTCATACTTTTTTCATGTTTTTGAGGTATTACAAAAAATAAAATGGGGTAAGATTCTATAGAATAATTATAATATTTATTTGAAAATGAGTAATCTTCACTAGTCGAGCTGGTTGGAACTGGTCAAAAGTAGACAAAATTAAGATATGATTATTTGCTCACACCATTTGTGATAAGTAAATTTTGTCTCATTGATTTAACTACTTTTTCTTTAATTTTATTTTTATTTTTTCAAATGCTTTTACTTCCTTTTCTTTCAATTAGTTTTATTTTTTTGAAATTCCATGGTCATAAGACAACTTAAAATTATACATGTTTTCAAACAAAAAAGTCTCATCTTTTACATATAAATATTTTTTTTACTTTAATTTCCACAGGTAAATTTACCTTTGACCAAATAAGACACTAATGACTAAAACAACAAATTTTGCAATAAAAACATTTATCGCTATTTTGTGCATTTTTCGTTTGATCTTTTTTTGTGATAATTTTCATATCTTGCTACTCGCTTGAGATGGAATATTATCACTAGAAACTAAGGAGGCCACGTGGCGTTGCTAACGAAATTGACATGAACATGATGAAATTGACAACGTCGTCATAGGTAAAATAGCGATAAATAGATTATCATTGTTCATCTCAACTCGCTTGCTTTTCTCACTTTCGCTGTACCAGCTCAAGCGAGAAAAATCAATCTCGTTGAGATGATCCACGATAATCTATAAGTATTGTTTTTCCACTAATCTCACATGTAGGAATAGCCAGAATGGTAAAATACAAAATGTAGGAATAGCCAGAAGTCACCGTTTTGCATCAGTAAAATTCACATATTTTAATGTATGTTAATTGCTGTAATAAAATAAAATATTTGAAGTACTCAGTATTTATATGAAAGATGCACGATTATGTATTTAATTTTAACTATTTACGATTAGCTTGTTCAATTTTAATATAAAAAAATCATATTTCTTTTAATTATGATTTTTTTTGTTTCAAAGAGTTTAAATGTACAAAATAATTATATCAAAATTATATATTACCCTTAAATTTAAAAACTAATAATTATTTTCTGATAATGAATCAGTTTTTGAATTATAGTTGTTGGTTAAATTTGATACAATATTTCAATTTTTCATTTGCTATTTTCTTTTACGTCAATACTTAGGACAGCGGTTAGATCATCCTAGCTAAAATAATCCTCAGATAGCTTTGATATGCATGCTGAGACACGTGGGTCGGTCCTAACTTTATCCTTATTTCTGTTCAAAGAATATCTTGTAGGACCTATCTAAGCATAGTTTCGATAAACAAGGCCCCAGTTCTCATAATGTTATTATATAACAAATATATTTTTATTTAAATAAATAAAGGAATAAATAAATAAATGTCTTCTATTTACTCGCATTCCTATTTTAGGCATTAAGCTAAGTGCCTGCACACATTGTTCAGGATTTAAACTTAAATTTTAGGATTAAAGACTAATGCCTAACATCATTTATGCAATAGACTTACTGCCTATGCGTTAGCTTATTGCCTATAGGATTTCAGTTTAACGCATAGTTTCACTTATTGCCGCTAACATATACATGAAGTAGATTACTGACACCATATTGTATCAACATTCATATTGTATACGAAAGAAGTCCAGAGAGAATACCAAAACAAACAGAAATCAACAAAAGTCATTCCAGAAAGTTGTCTCAATTCATAGCGAATGATTTCATCTCTAAGATCAGCTATGGGGGTTTATATATGATCTATCTTTATAAGTAGGGTTAATAATACTTTTAGATATTTGGATGATATTTTGGCTCTCAATAATGACGACTTCAGTATGTATACTAAAGAAATTTATCCTGTTGAGCTTACTTTAAATAAAGCTAATACTAACAATGACCACTGCCCTCTCCTCGATCTTGATATCTATATCACTAACGGAAAGCTGAATACTAAAATTTATGATAAGGGGATGATTTTTCATTTCCTATCGTTAATTATCCGTTTTTTTCCCTTGTCACCATCTTACTGTGTTTATATATCTCAACTTGTACGATTCGCTCGTGTATGTAACAATGTTTCAGATTTTAACGAGAGAAATTTATGTATTACTGAAAAATTATTACACCAGGGTTTCGATATCGCAAACTAGTCAAAACATTTACTAAATTTTATCATCGGTATAAAGACATCATTCGTAAATATAGCTCAACATGCAGACTTCTTATACGTTCAGGTATTTCACATCCAATTTTTTATGGAAATATTCTTTATAAAGCACAAAGGTGTCAGTATTCACCTCAGAAACTTACAAAACCTTTCAATAGACTTATTTAGAGGGGATATCATTACGATACTGTTGTCAAGTCATTAAAGATTGCATATTTTGGCGTTAATATTGAGTCACTGATAAGGTCTTTGCATCAGAACTAAACACATTTATTCTAAAAACAGCTGTGGCATGACACGGGTTATGTTCTTCTCATATATGTTATGATGGTATGATACTAAACCCCTAACGGGAAGGATTGTGCCTGATGTTCATATGATGAAATCATAATCTTTCAGTCAGTTTAATTGAAGTCTGGAGCTGGCATGTCAGTTAACTGCTAGTAGTCTGTTGTTATTTATGTATTATTGTCATTTTGTTTATTTTCTTTGGTTACATCTTCTGACATCAGACTCGGACTTCTCTATAGTTCTCTATAGGTATAGGGGGAGGGTTGAGATCTCACAAACATGTTTAACCCCGCCGCATTTTTGCGCCTGTCCCAAGTCAGGAGCCTCTGGCCTTTGTTAGTCTTGTATTATTTTAATTTTAGTTCCTTGTGTACTTTTTGGAAATTAGTATGGCGTTCATTATCACTGAACTAGTATATATTTGTTTAGGGGCCAGCTGAAGGACGCCTCCGAGTGCGGGAATTTTTCGCTACATTGAAGACCTGGTGGTGACCTTCTGCTGTTGTTTTTTTATTTGGTCGGGTTGTTGTCTCTTTGACACATTCCCCATTTCCATTATCAATTTTATTAGTAGGATAACAACAATCATTAATTACGAAAGCCGTGCATTATACGTGACAGTTTTTCCATGATTTGATTAAGAACATTTTTGTGAAATTACTTTTATAATCGCAAAGTGAATATTTATCCTTGGCTTTAAAAAGTAAAATCACAAAAATACTGAACTTAGAGAAAAATCAATTTGGAAAGTCCATAATCACATGGACAAATCAAATAACAAAACGCACCAACAACGATATGTATTGCCAAAGAGTGAATTTTAATATGATAACTTCCTTTTCTGTTTGGTTACTTCAGAAAGAGATTTATTTCTCGAAATTCTTATTATAAGATGGAGACTAACATATTCCATCTCATATTAATTTTTACTTAATAAGAATTACTTATTCCCGTGTCTATAGTTTACTTGATTTGTTGAATGTGTACATATTATTGAGAAGGGAAATAGGGAATGTTTCAAAGAGACACCAACCCGACCAAAGAGCAAAAACCAACCGAATGCAAAAAATGGGTCTCCAACACAGCGATGCACCCGAAAGCGGACTCCGGCTGACCCCTAAATAAAACTGTTGTAGTTCAATGATAATGAATGCCACACTAAACTCCGAAACATATAGATGAACTGAAAATAAAAATCATACAAGACAAACAGAGGCTCCTGACTGGAGACGCCTGGATATTTTTCCCGTCATCAGACCAACTTTTAAGTCAATCAAGACTTCCGGTTTTAAACTTGCACATCAATTTCATAAGAGTACTCACAGACAGGACAATAAATTGATAGTTAATAGCAAAAACACTTTATTTACAGTATACGTATGGTCATAGTAAACAGAAAAACAAACATAATGACATTTAACAGAAGGAAAAAAAAACCCGGACTTTGGAAAAAGGGAGAGGGCTTAAAAAAAGTGTCCTGTCTCGAAAATCTATGAAATTCTCTAGACATAAAATCTTTTACAAAAAATCTCCCGTACATACTTTCAACAATGCTATAAATGCCCGCGGGTGTGATCTAGTATCAATTAACTTAGTACAATGTTTCACTCTGTCCGTTGGACCTATATGTCAACCATTTCTCATAAGTAAGCTTATGTGTATACAGCATTATTGTCTACATGTCAAAAAAAAATATAATATTTCTCAAAAATAAAAAAAAAGTTGTGTCTTTAAATATTTAGATTGAGACAATTGGTTTTTTTCCCAAACTAACACAAACTGAATAATCATAAGAATAGATGAAAAATGCAACTATGCATGGTATCTATAGAACACAGAAGCATGATGATTAATTTATTGTGGAAGGAAAAGAAGCGTCACACAAAATCAGGTCTTCTCGTTTAATAGTATAGATATGTTCATACTTCCTTATAATAAACTTATAACTTACCAAATGTGTCATTTTGTCTCTGTTTATTGGTAGAAATCTTGGTTGCTTAGAAGTATTCATATTCATGGAAGGGAAATCAAAAAAATTGATAACAGAGATGGAAGCTGTTGATGTCAGACTACCAAATAATTCACTCTCTCCGTTCAACAAACAGGATTTAACCATTAAAATTGGCGATAAAGAGATTTTTGTCAAGAAAGACGATTTAATGGAAGTTTCACCAGTTTTCCAGACAATGCTCACAGCAAATTTTCAGGAAAAAGACGCTCAGCTAATTGAACTTCCAGATAAGGACCCAACTACATTTGCTCTTTTTCTAAGACACACATTACCTGGTTTTGATGGATTAGAATTACAAGGTATTACTTTAACTTTTTGATAATAAAAAACGACAAAAGTTCCTCGTAAAATTTTAAAATTGTATTCTATTCTTGGTCTATTTTAAAAACTAGTAAGTTACTGAAACATTTTAATTCATATTTACATATTTACAAGGCATTGACATCTTAAATTATCAATAGTTCATTAACATCTCAGATGGTATGGCTTTGTCCCCTTGATTAGACTTGCTTATAATTCTTTTTTATAAAAAAAAAAAAAAAAATATAATCCTCTTAATGTTTACAGAATCAACAGCTCGCCTTATTCTACCATTGGCGCATGAATACCAGACTGACACAACTTTATCAAAAATAGACCAGGTATTGGCTGCATGTTTAGAAAATAGGGAATATGAATGTGACAAAAAGTTAACTGATGAAATTTTAACAGCTGAATTCTACAATCTGCAACAATATGTAGCTGCATGCATTGACAAGGCAGCAACATTCTCCCATAAGGCGTTTATAAAAAACCCAAAGTTCCATGGTGTTTCAGGTGATACAAAATCTGAGATATTCTTGAATATGTGTAAAGAAATGGAAGTACGGAATGAACAATGCGTTCAGGAGACGGAAATACGAATTGAACAATGCATTAAGGAGCTGGAAGTAAATGCCAAACCTAGGTGTCAGTCTTGTTGTAGTTCCGACAGGTTTTACGATGCCTGCAACAAACTCAAATTAATAAGCAAAGCTAGCGGTACCCGATTCTGGGTATTAAAATGATTGAAGCTAATATAAAAAAGATTTTAGAATACTAAGCATTGACGCAACAATTAAGCAAACGAAATGAAAACGCCAATAAACAAATTCTTGTTAATAATAGGAGCATCGCCCGATAAGAATAAAATTCCATGTCTTATATAACTAGTCCATTTTAAAAAATCGTTTGATGTGATAGATATCACAATCTAACGTACCTCCGACACATTTCTAAGAATGTGATTGGTTAAAATTTGGTGTTACTAACTCTTATAATTTCAAATTAATGTATTCTTCATGCTACGTATTACATTGACTATGTAAAGTTCACACAATTTTAATTATGTTAATATTACACAATAAGACAGATTGTTTATATTTATGCAAGCTTTCAAAAACATTTAAAAAATACCTTTGAAAATGTTAGAATCTTGATACCGTTCTTATTAGAGTTTTCATTTTGTTGAAACAATATTTTGAATAAAGACAATGTAATTTTTGGTGTTTGGATTTCATTGAATTCTAAATTATTGTCTTCTTAAACAAACTATTTAATCATGGTAATGTTTCACAATTGGACAAATTGTTAATATCAATGCAAGATTTCATTAAGTTTTTAAAAGCACGTGTTGATATTTTTGAGGACATATTATGAAATTTATTGTATACTTTGTGAACTTCGTATTTGTAAGATAGTATCATATGCTCATTTTCACATCGAAAATGTGTATGCCCTGTATTTTTTTTTTTGCTTAAAAGACAATGTCATATATTTTAATCACTTATGTTGTGTTAAAATGTTGAAAAAATTTAATAACAAAAATACTGAACTCCGAGGAAATTAAAAATGGAAAGTCCCTAATCAAATCTAAAATCAAACGATAAAACAATAAAACACGATAAAACACGACGAAACACATCAAACGAATGGACAACAACAGGCACTGTATCATGACACAAAACAGGTGGGAAAAAAAATGAAAACAGATATTTTCAAACATTTTAGGCAATAACTGAAAATTAATTCCTGTAATTTCGTTGCTCGAGCGTTCATAACTTTCCACGAAACATAAAAAGACATTAATGTTTTCAGTGTTTGATTTTCTAGAGGTCTCTTACATTTAATTTGATATCGTTTATGTTTTGATTAAAACTGGTCGTATCTGCATAAAAAATCAAAGTTACCAGATTTGAATTTGGTATTTGCACCAGACGCGAGATTTGTCTATGAGGCTCGAAGCAAAATAAATATAAAAAGGACGAATAAACTTCGAAGTTAATAAGCATTGTAACGAGCATGTTTTCGTTCCGTGATGATTTAGATTCGTATTACAGCTGTTCGTTAATAATTTCAAATTTAGCGATGCGCTTTATGTAGACGATTTAACGAATAAGCCGGCACCAACATGAGTGATTTATTGACAGACGTTTATCTAACTTTGATAGGTAATATCAAATGAATGGGATATAATAAAATCCGAAAACTTTAATATCTACTAATCTGTATGCAGGTTGCAATACGTACATTACAATTAGTAAGGCGAAAAATACCAAAGGCAAATTCAAACTCATAAGTCGAAATTAAAGCGACAACGCCAGGGATAAAAAAAACAACCCAAAAACCATATAACACTTAGCATTACACATCATTGAAAACAAAATACTGTGCAACACGAACCCCATCAAAACTGGAGTGATCTCAGGTACTCCAAAAGGCAAAGCATCTCCTGCTCCATATGTGACATCCGTCGTGTTGCTTCCGTAAGTACAAAGCCGGTGATTAGTATAATTCGAAATTCGAAAGGGTGTGGTTTTTTTGGAAAAAAGGGTGACTTGATTGCAGTTACGACAATTGAACATATCAGTTGACTTTTGAGAACAAGATATTTCATACACATGTTATCCGCCTTGATGGCGTGCATACAATAAACAAAGCCGTGATTTCAACGTCTCCACCTGTAACTCTATGTTTATACCTTTCTTGTAAGGAACAACCTGCTATTGAGGACATTTTGATAGGAAAACAATTACTTGAATATAGTATAAACAAGGAGATATATACTCCGTATGTAGACGCTGCTGACATATTGATTCATAGAAAATGAAATTTCACAATTAGGAAGCTAAATTCATCTCTATATGAGACTAAATTGACTGTATAAGTTGTATCCTTTATCTCCAATACGATGGGCTAGATACGTTTTTAACTAGTCACAATTTCGCATTATTTACATATCTTCGACACAAAGTAAAGTAAAGTTAAAATATATTTTACTTCTTTCATGTTTATATGATATTGTATAGAGTAAACTTTTTATGAATGAAGGAACAGGTCAACAAGAGGAGAAAGAAGCACAGTTAATTCCCATGATCCAAATATAGCACTCAGGCGGAAACCGAGTTGAAATAGAACAAAAGAATCGAAGCTCTTATTAGAGAAGGCGATAAATGCTTACTGTAATGTTTACTATAGTAACACAATTTTAAAAGATAATATAAACAAAGAAAACGACAATTTTCTTCTCAATTACGAAGTGTTTTATTTCAAAAACACCATTTGCATAAGTTTTCAATTTATCTATTACAAAGTAATGCAGAACAATTAGATATCAAGTCGACGACATGGGTAACTATCAAGTTGGATGTAGAAAATGCATAACCTCCGATTTTTTTCAAATTACCACGGACGGAGAATATATTAATCTATTAGTTCAGTAATTTTCGTGTCTGCCTTCAATTATGAGCCTAAAAAAAAACATCCTAAAAATGGGTATAAATTGTATCGAAAAGAGGAAATCGAGTGCACCTTTTCATGTTAGGGCGTGTTAGAGTTGTATATTTTGTCTTAAAAACGTACAAAGCAATAGTATTTGTATTCTATCATTTTTATATTTCAATGCTACAGGTTGAATTTATAACATAAAACAATCACAGTACGTAACATGAAATATATGGGTCAAGTGAAATATTACCAATGTTATTTCAACTGATCGGGCGGAGCTAGGTTTTAATTTGCATAAGGACAGTCTATTTGAAGATGTGCGTGGTAAGGATTATTGCCGTTATAATTATTACTGATTTCTAATCACCTATCAGTGTCATCAAAGGAATTTTACAAAAGAATTACTGGCCACTTCGTTGATGAGTTTATCCTAATATACCTATCTATAGATGGACTGGTTTATAATGATCGAACCGGTGAAACTCCGCCCAGTCAAGTGAAATAAATCGAGTAATACCTATCAAATGAATCACAAACACGGAGTAGGTGTCTTCGAATAGCTAATTTTTTTTATTAAGTATTTGACGACAGTCTTTCAAGTTGGTTGATGAAAATGCATATCTTCGAAAAAATACAATGTTTGTGTGTGAAAACTAGTATTTATAATCTTCAACCACTGAAAAATTTTAGTGTGCCCTTCCACGAAATATTTAATTAGATTTTTTTTTTAAATGTTTAAATTTTTCGAAAATTCCACCTGAAAACCGAGCAGACAATAGTTTTAAGTTGAATCAATGCAGACAAGATCATTTACTGATGCTCATTAGCTAGTAGATATATTTGTCCTTTAAAATACAACTGACATATAAGGATCGTAAAGGTGTTATGTGGTTAAATTTATCGGTTTTCAAGAGCAAAATTGGAAGCGTGTCATCCCTACAATGGCTTCCATTTTTACACGATTGTTAAGATGAACTGGCGTAGTGGGGAGATAATTTTGCCGAAGTAGAATTTTAACTGCACTTATGTTGTCAATTAAGAATCTTGATAAAGCTAGTTTCAGAAGATAATTAGTTTTTTTCAGAGCGATATTTTATCACCCCGCCCCTTCCCATAAACAAGACACTTGTATCTTTCATTTTTTTCATGAAACAAAGATGGACCTATTCTGTCTGTTCACCGTCATTAAAACAAAATTATTATTGTCATTCCTTTGGAAAAGGGGAGACATATTGATAGTATGCTACGACTTTACGTTCCACATGTGCTTGTCGAAGATGACTTAAAAATCAATTTCATAAAACTGCACAATATTTCAACCCTCATGTGCAGATCATCTTCGCTAGCCAAGGGTTACGGTCCAGTCCCATCTTGTAAAATTAGAAAAACAATATTCAAAATTTCAAGAATTTTTCAGGAATCACTCGTCATTTGAAAGTGTGAGATCCATCTTTAGACCACTTTTTCTGATCAGATGTCAGTTCTTTTTCCCTTTGACCCATTGTGGTTACATTAACTACAACGGCAATGCATACGACTGTGACGTCATCATGCACATGTTACATGACAAGGACAATCTTTTTACAAAACGACATATATATTGATTCACTGTCATCCAGATTGAGCCTTGAAAACCACGGTAAAAACTTGTTTACCCTTCCGCGTGACCGCAAACGAAAACTGGTGGCGGAGATCGGTAAAACAATTGATAACAGTAATTTTAAAGCTTGTTATTTTGTTACACAGAAGCAAACATCCTGAAGTCATAATAATATGAATCTTTATTTTCTAATAAACGTTTACAATACATGGTAAATTGATTTAATATAGACAGTAAATCATTACAGTTTTTACCTATATGACCACCTTATAAAACAAAATGTATCCCCAGAGCCGTGATACAATGAGTTCCTTTCTCAAGAAATTAACATACATTCATATTCAATGCACAGATTCATACGCCTTTTTCATTATGGATAAAATGCCAATTATTTTTTATTCAATTTAGAATACTTAAAAAAAGATGACAAGTAAAGGTAGGATCAAAGTTTTGTTTTTTCTCAACCTGCTTAATCTTTATTGATGGCAAACAAGCTCAACATTTAACGCGATATCTGTGATTTATTGTTAAGATACACAGTTCATCATGTTTTATCAAAGGAGTAATGGTTCATATATCTGTTGATCTGGGAAAAGTATCTAAAAAATATATGTTCCTGTGTTGATTCATTTTCATTGCTATTGTTTTTTTTATTATGAAGGTGTTATATGATGATGTAATAATGAATTAGATAAATATAAATCAAAGCATTAGTTCACATTTTCATCAAAAATCAATTATGAAAAATCATTATTAACATCACAATAAGTAGATTATGCATGATTAACAATCTATCAACTGTTCATATCCCACAGGGATTCAGATGTAAACAATTAAGATGGTACCCAACACCTTATCTAAAATCAATTAAGCTCGTTTAATTTTCATAAAATTTTGATAAAGTATTTACTTTGATCCTTTGACAAAAAAATATAAATTTCCCAAAAGTTGAACCAATCATTTTAACAGAAAAATTACACTGGTTATATAGCAGTTTGACCAACACTAATTTTTATCATTGTGAAGGTTTATATTTTCTTAACAACACAATGTAATTAAAACGCTTAGCTGTTTTTAAAGAGTTATCTCCCTGTAGTTTAAGGTACCAGCTTAAAGATCACCGTAACGACATTCAAAAGTTATCAAAGTCCCTACTGTCTTTCAGGTATGATAGTGTAAGACTATTGAAAAGAAGTAACCAACGACCTTTATGTATATACTGCAACGTATATATGTTGTGACGATTTAAATTTCAATGAACTTTATCTTTGTTTTACTGGTAAATTATCAAGCCATGGTTTTTGGTTCCACAATTTCCTAAATACATTTGCTTAATTATTCCATAGAAATTAAAATTTGTGTGTATTTCTAAAAAGAAAAAAGTATTTCAAACAGGATAACAAATTTGTATTTGTGTTGAGATGTTGTTAACCATTGCTTTCCGTCCCATGAAATTTAGAAACGATCACAGTAAACTTTGATTCTTTACATTTTCACCTATCATATATGCATTTTATATACATCTGCATTCTTATCTCTAAAATACGTCGTAAGCTGCATTGAGGCAATGCACACGATCGTGTTTTTCTCTGCCTGTTAATGTAACAGATATTTTAACAGGACTTTACACTAAATTCAGATTGATATTTTAGTCTTTGATGCATAATTTTATTATTTTTTGTTTGTATTGACTTGAAACTAGCTAACTGTGATGACTTTCAAATACATGTTTGATCTTAGCTTTGTCGTTGTGGGCATGTATAGGTACCCTGAAATGTCAACTGAATTGTTTTTCTTCTGCTTTATCTAGTCTGCTTATGTTTTAATGAAACACCACTGTCCCAGGTAAGGTTTAGTGGTAGTGTCTTAAAACTAGTGTAAACCCGTCACATTTTGTATGTACTTGTCCCAAGTCAGGAGCCTGTAATTCAGTAGTTTTCCTACGTAAATTATGCGTTAGTTTTTTCGTTTGATTTGTGTAATATTTGTTATTTCGGGGATTTCTGTAGCTTAGTATGTCATGTGTGATTTGTTTATTATGAAATGCTGTACAGAGACCTATAGCTGTTATCTTTAGTCTCATTTAATTTCTTGTGGAGAGTTGTCACATTGGCGATCATACAACATCTTCTTACTTTTATAGGAAGGAAAAGCAAGTTCTACAAACAGCAATCTGGTGGAAATTTAGTATATGTTTCTGGACAAAGACATTGACATAAACAATGTGGTGTTATTTAAAATATTTGTCAACGTTCAATAATTAACCATACCTTGGGTTCAGTGATGTAACAACATATCGTAAGTACTATACTAATAAGTTGCAAAGTACTAGCCATCTTAGATTAGTTATCATCAGTTTAAAACTAAGAAACAAAAGCAAACAAAAAAAGGGACAAAAAAACCGTACAATTACTGAAAACTTGTTTAAAGACCAACTTCAACTAATAAATAAATCATGCTCTCATAGACTATTATGTCAATCAGTTCACATCTGTATGTGAAGCCGGCAATTATAGTAAATTACAATATGCAAAGCCAATATATATTTATTGACAAGATACAGAACCATTTGGGTTTACAAATGTTTTGTTATAAATCAAACTATTTAGAAATGAAATAAAGTTAAAAACCGATCAATGCTTATTGATAACTGTAATAATCTATTTTATTCTATTACAAATCAGTTGAATGTGTTCTAGTTGTTCGACTGATTGTATACATCGCTTTGGGTTTTGGTGTAGACAAACGTAGTTTACCTTTATACAAAGATACTGTTTTTCTATTACATATAAATGACACAAATATAAAGACTCCTTGAAGTGCATTTAAGAGCCACACAATCAACGAAAATGCATTTTCTTGAAGATATGAATGTAAAAAAGATTCAGCTATTTGGAAAATCCACGTTATTCCGGTTATCGTAAATAGTTTTACGTAAACAGTGAACTGATTTTGATTTGGTCCAAGCTGTTCATCTGTTACCCTGCAACTAGAAGCAATAGTTCTAGCAGTGAGTGAGAACAGGGCTACATTACTACAACATACAAGAACGATAGGTGCAATAAATGTGATAATTATAGATATTTGTTGATTTAAAAAACACACGTGACCACCATAACCAATCTCGTTGTCAATATGAATAATTGATGTCAATCCAACGTTGCAAGACACAATTAAGAAGGGCACTCCATAAGAGTATAACACATACAAAAGAATGGTTCTTCTTTGCTTAGCAATTTCATGTTGCTGTCTTGTAATGCAGATACTACTAAACATACGATACATATGAAATGAACATACATTCAAACATCCAAAGGTAGCTAGCCACAAGTAATGTATCAAAATTCCAATAGCAGAACATACTTTCTTATTGTGTGTTTGATATAACCCAAATTGATAGACAGAATGAGAACAAAACATTGCAAACACTAATGACATGTTGAGTTTTCCTGGTACGGTTCTCAGAGACGGAAATATCAAATAGGTAAAAAATGTAAAAAATAGACATACTAGGGAAATACAAGTACAAATCATCAAAACTATTCCAGAAACATCCTTGGATATGTTTGATTCGCCCTTTACGTGAATGAGCCATTCGTAATCGTCTTTACATATTCTTGCCTTATAAGTGGGTGTTATAATATATTCAATAGGAGTTAATGTCTTCAATGAGAATACGACTATTAAATTCCTTGTATTATTTTCCACGGTGAATTCTTCATCTTTCAGTTCAATCTGTTTACAAATAAGCAACTCTGATACTAATATATACGTTTTCATCCTGTTCAGTTCTTCTGAATAAGTATAACAGGTTCCAACCAAAGGCGACATTTTGAATGTTTCGGGCAAGAATGAAGGGTATACCTGTTCATTAACTGTAAACTTATAAATAAAATTATCATGTAAAATGTCAATTGTTGAGTTAGTCAGTTTCAATAAATTTCCTTCAATCTCTGTCCTATTTACATAAATGTACAACGGAAATGACATCTTCACATAAATGGATAAGCTAATGCTGTCTCCTCGTTTAAATGTCGTCTCGTTCGCGCATGGAGATCTAAATCTCAAAATAAGAAGGTCTTGTTGGAAAAAAGTCGTAATATTGGTAATGTGTGATATAAAGCTGACTTTAACACTTTGTAAGAATTCTGCACTAGTAACATTGTCGTTGTATATAACTCCTTCCAATCCAAGGGTAAGAATATATCCCAGTCCATACGTTATTTCTAGCAGTGGAACGCATACATTCTTTCTTAAAACTCGACCGGGAAAACAAGTCAGGTCTGAACAAGTTTGCTGGAAAAAAAAGGATATAGAATCATCAACTTATAACTATTTGTAAATTTAACTTAGAATAATATGTCATGAAATAAGAAGATTAATCAACTAGATTAGAAAATGCATTCGCTAATATTGGAAAATATGCAGATTGAAAATAAAATTTACCAGACAAAAGTCTTATTGGTGTACTTGTGTAAAATGTAAATAACACTTAACAGATTAGTTGCATCCAAAGCGCATTCGGACTGAATCTTTATCAGAAACGAACAAATACAAATTTGACAGCCGAGGACCCTTAACACTTATTTTTGTCTAAAACCAGACAACTTCACTATGTCAAGTTATAAACTATTTGATAGTTGAAAGAATATAGGAGATCAAAATTATACAAAGCCAATCGGTACCAAGATTTGGGCAAGATTTTCAAAATCAGAATACACACCACATATATAATTTGTTAAAGATTTCATGTTTAAATTTTAAATAGAAAACAGTTAAACTATATTTAGATGGAAAGTGCTTCATTATATGTTTATACAAATAACGAAGGGTTATGAATTAAAACAAAACAGTCTCTCAAAATGTATTTTTCAATAATTTGAAACGAATGATATAATAAAAACAAGCTCATGTTTTATTATTTTCTGGGTATTTTTATTCGGAAAATATTTCAAAGGGAACCTTATTGCAGCTTGGACAGTGAAATAAAATTGTAACAAGCAATCTGTAAAATAATGTACATGTATTTGTTGTTAAAAAAAACCTCACCTTTTCTTTATCCGAGGACCCTTGTGTAGAGAAAGAACAAGAAAGATCACTTGAAGAAAAAGAAATGTTATAAAAATCGGATTTATAGTTGCAAACATGAAATTTCCTATTGATTGATTGTAGAAACGAAATTAAGTATATAAATAATACAGTACAAACTAACATGATTGGATAAAAGTAAGTGTCTTCCTTTACAGAAACGAACTGTAGTAATAATAGTTATCAAAAGTACCAGGATTATAATTTTATACGCCAGACGCGCGTTTTGTCTACATAAGACTCATCAGTGACGCTCAGATCAAAATAGTTAAAAAAGCCAAACAAATACAAAGTTGGAGAGCATTGAGGACCCAAAATTCCACATTAAACGCTTTTGAGCGGAGAGGCGTAAAAATAAACCAATTTCCCGCATGACTTTCTCAATTAACTCCCTTAAATTCGTTGATTTTCAAACAAGTGATGAAATGATAACATGTACCGTAAATATTACCATAATAGAGTTGTACAGTTGGTCTGTTCTGCACTCCTCCTTATCTTTTTTGTTTGTAGATGTTCTGTCGTAGTCTAATAGAGAAAACAAGACACGAAATGTAGGTTGGAAAATGTAGTCTGGGATATTAATTTCTCCAGAATCATTGTTGTTTTTTTCGTCAATAGTATAAACATATATGTTTAAACTTCCTACGTCTGATAAACTATCTAATTGAATGTTACATTCTTTACAAAATACATTTTTATAAGGTGCATGATATTCAATTACAGGCAGATTAATGCAGTTATTCACAGCTTTTTGGTTGTACAGGACTTCTGGCCACATTCCAGTGTGATTACAAGCAGTGTATAATATTTCCGTGTTAGATTCCGGATTGCATATTTTACAGAATGGATTTGCACTGTCTCTTGGTACAATTAAACGTTCACACGCCCGTCTGATATTTTGGTCTACCTGTTGCAATTTTCCTGTAGTGTTGCATTTACCGAAGCTTTCATCCCCACACTCAACAGTATTACTCGATGGCTTTAAATCTACTGTACATTTATTTTGCATTGCAAATTTGAAATATTCTTGTAAGGAAATATGAACGACATACGGAATATATGTTCTGCAAGAAATGAAAAACTCCCATATTTCTATATCATCTGTAATCTGTTCTTCTATGAACGTTGTGTTTATTTCTTTATATTGGCATAAGAAGCAAAATATATTTTTGAATGGAATGTTATCTTTAATTAATGTCACTGGTAAAATGTTCAACAGGTCCTGGTTAGAGTTCTGTTTACAAAGCATTTGTAACCGTGACTGAGGAAAATTAGAGCAGTCATCGTACACTATGTATGTTTTCCTTTTCAGTGAGTTTTCATCCAGGGTACAGGTTTTACTCCTCTCAATCATTTTGTCAATACAACAAGGTTTATTATATGACCGGTGTCTGATGCTACAATGGACATCACAATCACAATTCTCTAGTTCTGTGAACGTCGAGTAGTTTTCACAAAATAATTCATGTCCAGAATATGCCAGATACTTATTATATATGTCTACTAATTCATCTTTATACAGGTCAACATGGCTTGAGTTTAAAAGTTCATTCAGAGGTGTGGTGAGAAAATGTACCAAAGTTTCATTAACATAACTGGAATATTCATCGTCCATTTTTCTGACAAGCGTGTAAAGTATATACTTTAAATTGAATTTCTTAATCTTGAAAAGATGTCTGAAGTGACTATATCTGTCCACTTCATACGTTACATCAATGAAGTTATGTTGCGTTGTTTGATCATTATTTCTATTGCAAAAGTAGCAGTATATATTCTTAAAGTTACCTATCACTTGAGTAAGTGATGTCTCTATACATAGCTTTTCCAGCTCTGGATCATATGGGTGCCACAAACCTGTATCATTGCATTTCGATATCGACTGTCCATCATGCTGTGGTGGATTACAAAGATAACAAAACACGTTTTTAAAATAATTGAATTGATGATCGTAAGTCTGACATGCGTGATCTATATCTGAATCGTACAATTTCCATGTTCCAGATATGTTACATGAATTAATGCCATAGAAAAGCCTTGAGTTTTCAGTGCTACATGGTCGGAGATTTATTTCATTCCTCATGTCTTTTATGTAGGCTATACTACAATTATTAATAATTGAAATATTATAAAGGTCATCATATGACGACATGAAATTAAAGTCTACTGATTCGCGACAATCGATACCAATCCCCCATGCTAATAGATCTTCATGAGTCTCATTGTGACAGACTGAACAAAGGTTGTTTCTATATGTTAGACCTGTTTTCAATGATGTTAGGGGCATATGTCGTATTTGATTGTTCCAATTATCATCAACAAAACATACATTGCTTTCGTTTTTAATGGAGCTTTGAGGACAAGATGTTACAATTAAAACGGGAGGATTTCGATATTTGTTAATGCTAACTGGATATCTGTTGTCAACGTTCCAAAATTCTCCATCAAGTATTCCTGGATTTTCACATGAAATATTGAGTGCATAAAACACTTCAGGACAACAATTACCATATTGAAAACACCTAATGTTACAACTGCATAACGGACATAGACCAAACTTGCCCATTACTGATGCAGATGTGTTTGTTTCACTGCTACTGCACATATTATGTCCACACATTGAAGAATATTCTATCATAATCTTTGTTATGTTCCATAAATAAGCCGAATTAAACAATAGTAATGGTAAAAGTCCTCTTATCAAAACCATGTTACTGTATAAAGCCGATTCTGAAAAAGAAAAAACAAATGAATTCAGAACTGATTTTGTTTTAAGTTTTAAGTCTTTAATTGCTCTCACATTGACTAAAATCTCATATTTCTTTCATATATATAATAAAGACACCACACACCAACTCCACCATAGCAATCCCGTTGTCTGTCTGTCTATTTGTCGTCCTGCCATTCCGTCTGTTTGCAATTCCATATTGTAAATGAAACCTTTCATCAACCGATTCACGTGAGTTCCAACCTTAACGGTAATATTATTTGAGAAATATGTAGTATTTTTTTTTAAATTTTATTTATGATAGTTATCAAAGGTACCAGAATTATAATGTTGTACGCCAGACGCGCGTTTCGTCTACATAAGACTCATCAGTGACGCTCATATCAAAAAATTTATAAAGCCAAACAAGTAAAAGTTGAAGAGTATTGATCTCTTAAAGTCCAAAAAGTTGTGCCAAATACGGTTTAGGTTATCTATGCCTGGGATAAGAAAATCCTTAGTTTTTCGGTAAATTCAAAGTAAACAGGAAATTTATAAAATGACCACATTAATGATATTCATGTCAACACCGAAGTGGTGACTACTGGGCTGGTGAAACGTCCACCAGCAGTGACATCGACCCAGTGGTGTAAATAGTTATCAAAGGTACCAGGATTATAATTTTGTACGCCAGACGCGCGTTTCGTATACATGAGACTCATCACAAAATATACCCACGTTTTAGGGGAATTCGGTGGATCCTATTATTGCAACAATCATTAGTATTTAGCAAGCTTATTTCATTTTTAACTAAGTATCAGTTGTTTTTCAAATTTTATGTTAATAATTTAACCTTGTTTAAGCAAAAAACAAACTACAGAAATTTATAAATTTGTTTTTACTGGAGTTTCAATGAAAATCAAGATGTTGGTAAAATATGCCGTTCCTTATTGATTTCCTTGTCGAATTTGTAGTACATGCAAAATGGGGAAAGGGTGTTTGTGGTTAAACATTTAAGGGTTCTACGATTTAAACGAAAATTGATAAGCAAATATACTGAGAAACTACAAGTAGTTCCTCATTTTGTTTAGAAATTTTGATTTGGTTTAAAAAAAATATCATCTTTGTGCTTGGATTATCAAACAGGACCTCTTTATTCAATTTTATCTTTCACACTTTTTTAATATCATTCGTGTGTTTTATGTAAATGGTACTTAGGATTGGTTTGATTGCACCCAATAAGATGTATTTAGGAATATTACTGGTAGTTGAAATGCACAAACAGTCAAAGTGATTAGAAATAAAAGAAACAATTGTAATATGGAAAATTTTGTTTAATTTTTAATCCTGGTGTCGAGGAGTGATACTACACATGGAAGGTATTACTTATTCAAATCAGTATTAAGGGGGCTCGCGGGTCTAAATCATTTTTTTATTTTATATAGGATATACCTATATTTTTCTTTAAACGAACTTTAACTTATTCTTAATAGAAAAATGAAATAAAAAAATGGGGTCACCGTTCATTTACGCTCACTATCTGCCTTCGAAAGAAGCATACATTTTTGTTATTGTCCTTTTTTTCTGTTGAACTAATAGGAGAAATATCGGTAATATCGAAATAAAAAAAGAACTAAATTACAGAAAGCGCTTAAATTTTACAATTATTTAGTTTATGTACAGGTTATTCGAAAACAACAATAAAAAATATAGGTCACCGATGAGGTAACAAAGATATTTCAATTGTAATGCCAAAAAATGGCATTTTTGCACCAAAGGGAGATAATTTGGAGCTTTTTCAGTGATATCAACATTTTAAAAGTCACCTGGGGCCAACACGAATTGATTTTTCGGAATGAATTTTGGATCATATGATAAAGTAACAACTACTTAAGGAAGGGAATAAAATTTGTAATGAAAAATTAAAGTTTATTTTTTTTCGGAAAATCTTATTCCCGCGAGCCTCCTTAAGTACTTGTTTCTGGATCTTTCACTAACATTTATGAATTTTGTATTGTTGTTTTGAATATGTTCCACAGTTTGTGTGTGTATTTTACGCACGTCTTGCGTAAAAATAAAATTTTAATTCTGGTATCAAAAATGAATTTATATACAACCACTGGGTCGATGCCACTGCTGTTTGAGATTTATTTCCCCGATGGTATCACCAGCTCAGTTGTATAGGCTTTTTATACATTTTTTTATTCGAGTGTCACTGATGAGTGTTTTGTAGTCAAAAAGCGCCTTGCAAGTCACAATTTGAAAATGACAAAACAGTTTAGGTCAAATTAAGGTATTTAACACGGAGCCTAGGTTAAAACCGAACAGTAAACTTTAAAGGGCCCATAAATGACTAGTGTAATAACATTCAAACGGGACAACCAACGGCCTTATCTATATAAAAAACGAGACATACTTAAAACCCACATCAACAAACAACCATTACTCAACATCAGGTTTCTGATTTAAAACTGGTGCAAACAATTTTGCAGGTTTCAACATTTTTATAGGTACCAACCTTCGCCCTTACCTGATTCAATAGTGTAACATCACAACACAGAAAGACACACTATAAAATACCAATTGAAATGACTTAACTCAATCAAAAGATCTATTACCAGAAGTGAACATATACTGAATGACTTTGATCTTTGATACGATGTAAACATAAAATTATCAAAGGGGTGGATAAATAATTGCAGTTTTTAATAACAGTAGTTTACCGCTGTAAGATGTAAAATAATTTCAGGAAGTCTACCATAACCGTAAACAAAATGACCCAAGCAGAGTAATTAACACAGGTAAATGAATAATTTTGTAGTAAATTATACAGTATAAACTGTGAACAGAAACATATCTTACAGAATAAATAGATTTTTTTTTATAGTTAAAGAATAGAAATAAAATGTAATAGTCATACCAAATGCAAGCGTGTTGATATTAAAAATACAAAGACGAGATTTAACACCCTAATTAGTGAATAATTATTAACAAAAAAAATTAAAAATTGTATCAACAGGTCAAATTGACATGAAAGTACGATTTGAGAGTACATTGTACTCGCAGTTACTGAAAGCTAGCTAAAAGTCATAAAAAAATCAACAACAACAAAAAATGCATCGGAGACTAAAATTAATTAAAACAACTCCAAGAAATTTAGTATATCTTTGATTTAGGGCTTTTAGAATTTAACTTTAGGATTAAGATATAGATTTAGTTATCTCTCTATTGAAAATGAACGTGATTGTGTTTTTATACACCCCCCCTCCCCCCAAAAAAAACCTCTCCAATTGAATACATGTTTAGTTATATTTATTTGCTGATAACATAATATTGGCAATATGCCACACAGCCCTATAGTTTGACCTTTGAAAAAGTAAAAGTGCATATGAGCTTTCCATTCTAGAATATATTTTTTATAAATTGTCATATAAAAAGGGGTACAGTTTTAGTCGTAAATGGAGTTCCTATTTAAAAAAAAACATTGTCTATGTGTACAGAAATGCTACCTATATGTTGGGGACAAAACAATTTGAATAGTTGATTAATTTTTTTGCATTTCTTTTGACATTTTGTCTCTTTTCAACTTAAGTTTTGATTGCTCTTCTGTTTCTTGTCAATGAAAGCAACATTCAATATTTACTACCCAGAAAGTTTCTTCTTATTCTAAATTACAAATAATAAAACAAACTTACAATTATAACAGAAGTAAAACTCCTCTTAACATCACATTAATCCCGTTAGTTGATTGTATGGTAGAGCGCGAAAGAGGTGACAGATGTCTGAAAACCAATAAAGTCGTGTGTCATAGTTATACCATCCAATATATTGGATAATTAGTTATTTTATTTGAAACTATTCCTGGAAGTATATACATTTTCATTAAAATTATGAAATGAGTGCTTGCTGAATAATTATTTGCTGAATACGGTTGAATTCTCATGACTAATATAAAATTCTAGTAAATGTTAACTCTCAAATTAGTTCTTTCTAAAACAAATGCTGGCCTAGTGCATGCTTATTCATTGAAGAAGGATTTATGGTTTTCTAATTGTTTTGGTGCCTTTCATAACATTTACAATTACATAATTTCCTAATCATTTCTCTAAATAAAGGCAACAGTAGTATAACGCTGTTCAAAACTCATTAATCCATGGACAATAAACAAAATCGGGGTAACAAACTAAAACTGAGGAACACGACGACACAACATTAAAATGTATTACACACAAAAACGGACTAAGCAACAGACAAAATCCCATGAAAATAACAAATATAACATAAAAACAAAATACATGAATTTGGGATCGATAAGTACTGTGACACATATTATTGTAATGTGAATTTACACTAAAAAAAAAGAGAAAACCAACGACACAACGTTAAAATATAACACACCCAGAAACGAACTGAAATGTAACAATGGCCATATTCCTGACTTGGTACAGGCATTTTAAGGGGGAAAATGGTGGGTTGAACCTAGTTTTGTGGCACGCCAAACCTCCCGCTAAGTTTGTCATCATTAACATGTTTGAGTTATATCAGCTCTGTTGCTTTTGTGTTTATATATTTTTTTTTTAAATCCATATGTAGGCAAATGTGGTGTAAGAAAAAAACGTGTCAACTTGTAAGACAATACATAAAAAAGTGTTAAAATGTGTGAATTAGTTATTCATATTCACTTTTCCTTGCCATATTATTTCTATAAACGTTTATCAGTTATTTCTTCTGAAAAGAGAGGTAATGTTATTACGTTTATCAAAAGATTACAAAGTTTGAACATTATCAAGCATGTTAAATTACGTCTCGGTGAAAGGTCTGAAATTGTTTTTTTTTTACTTTTTATCACGGCTTCCTCAACAAACAAAACAAAACTTCTGGTTGAAAGTGGCATTAGAATTTCATATGGAGAAGTTAATTCGGTTTTTGGTTGGTTTCGTGTTGCTGTTATACTATTTTTTTTACATTTTTACCTATTGTGTCTGTGTGTTTTGTTCACACATCGTGAGTGAGTTTAAACCGAACTTAATACAATTCTTGATTGTGTAATGAGATACGTATCAATTTCATCCATTCACATCCTTGTTCCTCTTCCTCTTCTCCTCCTCCTCCTTGTCGTCGTAGTCGTCATCATCATTACCATATGGTCACCATCATCATTACTGTCGTCATCATCGTCAGCATTGTCACCATCATCACAAACATCACAATCGATATTACCATCGTCCTATTCATCGTTGCCGTTTTCCTTATTATAAAAAGCTATATCACATTCTGTATTCTCGCAAACTAACTGTTTTGGTATTTATGTGTCAGTTTGTCCGGACATTCGGTACTGTAACTAATGATGTATGCATGTTAATATGAAATTTCATTAGGGAGCAGTTGACATTATAAATGTATAAATAATACAAGAACTTTGAATTAATCAACATAGTTTCTATAGTCTGTGTTTACCTTAGGAAAACTGATTTCCCATAATTCAAATAATACGCGATGAAATCTGGATAAACTTTTCATATTAATTACTCATTGTGAATGAAATTTTGTTTTATCCATGAAATGTTTAAATAAGATGAAAGCTGTTTAGAATAAACTTTGTCATATTTAGGACAAATTTTATTTTAAACAGGTTTGAGCTTATCAAAACATTATTATCATCGTCGTAGTCGTCGCCATCATCACCGTCGCTATTGTCATCGTCATTGTAATCTTCTTTATCGTAACTATGCTCATCATAACCTTCGTTAAAAGATGGGTTTTTTTTCTGTATCACATTCTGTATGCATACCAATTATTTATTTCGTAATTTATTGTCATTTTGTCAGGAAATTTAGCAATGTGCTTTGTAATGTATGATTGTATAGTGGCGTTCATTATCACTGAACCAGTATATTTTTGTTTGGGACAGCTAAAGGACGCCTCCGGGTGCAGGAATTTCTCGCTACATTGAAAACCTGTTGGTGATCTTCTGCTGTTGTTTTTTCTATGGTCGAGTTGTTGTCTCTTTGACACATTCTCCAGTTCAACTCTCAATTTTATGTAAATATAATATTTCTTATGAAGCAGTTACATTTAAAATGTATAAATAATACAAGAACGCGGAAATAAGCAAAATAGTATTCTTAGTCTGTGTGTACCTTAGGAAAAATTCATTCCCATTATTCCGATAATACGCGATGACTCAACGTCTGTATAAACTTTTCATATCGATCACTCATTGTGATTTAAATTAAAAATGTGTTTCTGTTTTAAAGAGCTGAATTCAGTTGAGGAGTTGTTACAACTTGAATTGTATTAAGATACAGAAATAAAACATAAACGAGAACAAATGATAAACCAACGAAGAGTTTAATTGGTTACCATCACACGATATTCGAAAATTATTATTTGAAGATGTTTTGAACAAATCGTAACAATATTTAATACATATAATGAAAGATAAGGTTAAAAGCATATACAGATGTCAAAATATACAAGAGTCAATAGTTTTCAATGAGGCTTGCAGTTTGATACGCCAGACGCGCATTTCGTCACCGTTAGACTAATCAGTTTCGCAGATCAAAATAGTCAAATAGTTATCAAAAGTACCAGAACAACTATAAACACCTAACAAGTATAAAATTGAGCAGTAAAACTATATTGACATTAAAAATGTATACTTCCGACATATTTATTGAATGTTCTGATTACAAACCTTTCAAATAGTATGTTTAACGCTCTCGCGAATATTTTTTTTCTATGTCGTATTCATTTAATTTTTCTATTATGGTAACTATTGGCTATCGGTTAGACAAAATAATAATCATATAATAGCATTCGATATGCCTTTCATCTCAAATAAATTCAAAGTGCTAATTTTTTCATCAGTTAAAAAAATAAACAGTACTTGTTCTCAGAGGAGAGGTATTTAAAAACATTATACTATGAAATTCTAAAACACCAGTGTGTTAACAAGCTTTTTAAACTTTGGAGATGTAATATTTGTAAATATGACAATCAATATCTCAATTAGTCTTGTTCAAGTTTTGACATTCATCACTTAGACGCCATACTGATTAAAGAGACAGAAAAGTAGATATGTTAAAATCCCTATGGAATATATCTATTAGACCAAAACCTTTGGGATTTTTTATCTACCAAAATACCAAACTCCACGGAAAAATGAAAACGAAATTTCTTTATCAAATGACAAAAATAAAAAAAAAACACATCAAATGAATGTCAAAGCACTATAACAATCGAAATAGATATAAGAGACACAGTGTGAGCTGAAAAATAGATCTTATATGGATAACATGCGCCAAAGTTAAAAGGAAAAATGTGTATTATATTGCAAGTCTAATAGGAACATTCTAATTTGAAATTTCATTTTGTCAAATTTTCGTTGAAAAACTAGTTGCACTAAAAATTTACTTAACAAAGAACAGTTTTCAGCTTTATAAATACAAATGCGCTCAACTAATTACGACTAGCATTCGTTAACAAATCCAAATTATCAATATATTTCATTTTCGAATCTGGTTGAAACTCTGCTGAATTTTCTGTCTTCATCGTTCAACCTCCAGTAAATGCATTGATCAAGTCATACTCCCTATCACTGTCAACTGCGATCTTTGTTTTTACAGAATTAACCCCTCTATTTAAGATTGATTTTCGTTCTGAAAAAAATCTTCTTTTGACTATGATGCAAACCAATTTCTAAAATTACGTTTACACCTGGTTTAAGAGACCAGCATTTCAAATAATCCTCTTATTAGATATAGGAAGATGTGGTGTGAGTGCCAATGAGACAACACTCCATCCAAATAACAATTTAAAAATTAAACCATTATAGGTTAAAGTACGGCCTTCAACACGGAGCCTTGGCTCACACCGAACAACAAGCTATAAAGGGCCCCAAAATTACTAGTGTAAAACCATTCAAACGGGAAAACCAACGGTCTAATCTATATAAACAAAACGAGAAACGAGAAACACGTATATATTACATAAACAAACGACAACTACTGTACATCAGATTCCTGACTTAGGACAGGTGCAAACATGTACATATGTAAACCAATCTTTTTCAATAAAAATATCGAAGGTTAATGTGACATTTTGGAACAATTCAAATGGCTTTGTTTACCAACACTATACTTTACGTTTAATTTCTGCACCCCTTTCTGTTTTCTTCCTTACAGAAAAAAAAATGTGTTTCACATTTCAATATTATCTAAAAAAAAAAATCATTATCAATAAGTTTTTAAAACAAAACTGTGACGACTCCTTTATAATTTTAATAAGAACCTGCAAAACATTTTATTCTTTAATTTTTATTTTTTTTTTAATATTTAGAACAATAAGCTATAGTTTTAGCATTATTGATACGAAAGTATTTACATAAACTGTACAATATGATATGGATTGGAGATGAAATACCAAAAGTTTGGAATAAAGGTCTGATAGTTAAAATAGTAAAGAAAGGTGATAGAACATGCTGCGATAACTACAGAGGCATAACACTACTTTTTGTGCCAAGTAAGGTATTCACTAAGATCATCATCCAAAGAATACAAGAAGGAATAGATGAAGAACTGAGACAAGAACAAGCTGGCTTCAGAAGGGGTAAAAGCACTACAGAACAACTTTTCACATTAAGAAACATCATTGAACAATGTTCAGAATGGAATGCTCCTTTATACATCAACTTTGTAGACTTTGAAAAGGCGTTTGACTCCATCCACAGGGAAAGCTTATGGTCCATCTTAAAAGATTACCACATCCCAGACAAACTCATCACAGTTATAAAACTCTTTTACGACTCATTTGAGTGCGCAGTCATAGACGAAGGAATACAATCGGAATGGTTTAAAGTAAAAACAGGAGTAAAACAAGGATGTGTGATGTCTGGTTTCTTATTTCTATTAGCCATTGACTATGTCATGAAACAAACGATTAAAGACCATGAAACAGGAATCAGATGGAAATTTACCACCAAACTAGAGGACCTTGATTTTGCTGACGACCTAGCACTACTGTCTTCCAATTTCCAACACATACAACTGAAAACAGATAAACTTCAAGAGAATGCCAGCAAAATAGGACTTAAGATTAACACCTCTAAAACAAAAGTAATGCGGATGAACACCACAAATAACAACCCAGTGAAGTTAAATGAGAAAGACCTAGAAGATGTCGATACCTTCACTTACCTAGGAGGAATAATAACAACAAAAGGTGGATGTGACAATGACATGGACAACCGGTTGAAGAAAGCTAAAGGCCAATTTAGCAGGCTAAGAAAAATTTGGAGATCATCAGTACTGTCATTTAAAACAAAGGTCAGACTATTTAACAGCTTAGTCACATCAGTCCTTCTATATGGATGTGAAACCTGGAAAACCACCGAACAAGACAAGAAGAAATTAAACACCTTCCAAAACAGATGTCTAAGACAGATACTAAAAATAAGATGGCCTGATAAAATATCCAACGAAAACCTTCACATAAAAGCTGGAACAAAAAAGCTAAGTGATGATATAATAGAATGAAGATGGAGATGGATTGGTCATGTACTAAGGATGGATACCAACAGAATATGCCCAGTTGCACTCACATGGAAACCTGAGGGAAAGAGGAAAGTTGGACGTCCCAAAACCACCTGGAGACGGACTGTAGAGACTGAAAGAACATCACTTGGATGGAACAGCTGGGCTACAGCAAGAACAACAGCTAAAGACCGTGTAAAATGGAAAGAATGTATCAGGGCCTTAAATGCCGACCGGCATGAAGAGGATAGGGGAGGTGAGGTGATACGAAAGACTCACAGATATAAGTAAACAAAATTCCTGAAGAAGATAAAACTGTGCCTACTATAGAGTCTACTATATTTGTGTGTGGGGTGGAGAGACAGCGTTATCAATGTATATGTGTTTCGCTTTTGATACTTAGATTAAAGAGAAACTTCTATTTCGTAACAGTGTGAATGTCTTTTATGTCGATATATTCATTGTTTCACCTACCACTCGAACTGGAAAATAATTTCTCAAATGTGTATGAGATAATCGATTAAGAAAGGTTTATGTTAATCAATGCTGATTTGTCATTTTTATCAGGTCAACTTAGATTTGTCAAAAATATTTTTGAAAAAAGCAACATCCATTTCGAACCAGAAAATGTTTCTATCGCAAAACAAGGAGACCTTTTGAACTTTCTGTTTTGATACCCTGAAGTTGATCCCGGTTCTGTTAAAAGTATCACTTCCGTTAGAAAAACAGTATCAATTAGTATCAATGTCGTCGTCAATGATATTTGAATTAATCAGATCGATTGTCTGAAAGTAGTCACATTCTTAATAGGTCCATTTATTTTCAATCATTACGAAATTAGGTTTCTTTTGTGATACACTACCTGCATGAAAAAGGTAATTTGGGCTCATTTGTATTAGAATGAAAAAATAATCACCAATGTTGTTAACATTTATATCAACATCAAACATCTGATAATAATAGCAGAACTAAATTCTAAAAATAACTAAAATTAAAAACAATCTATAATTATGTTCATCAATAAACAGATATTTTCTTCATCGTTGTGTTTCGTCGCTAAGTGATCAAGTATAAAAATTTAAGTTATAATAACAAATGAAATTATAACACAGTAATATTTTGTATTTTTTTTTTAAAGGTTTATTAATCAGTTTACGTTTTAAACAACCGTTGAACTTTAATGGTGTTTACAAGTTTAACTAATACAACACAATATCACGGTGGGTATGGTTGTCCTGCGAGAGAACGTACTGTGCTGGTGATTCGGTCCTGACGGGTGCTGGTGGGTCCTGATTCTGTGCTGGTGGGTTTGTTTACATTGTATCAGAACGGCAATAAAACGACTGTTTTGTTGCTTAATTTTTCTCTGATGCGTCACAAGTACCATGCAAAGTATATTACAACAATATTATATTGCAAAAGTCGTGCAAGTTCGTTTAACGGAATTGTCCTGACGCGGTGCTGGTGATTAGAAAAACGGTCCTGGTTCTGTGCTCCGATGTCCTGGTTCTGTGCCTTTATATTTTAGTTAAAAGTGGCATATATTCAAGATCATTGATCCTGTACTGTTATTGACTAATTAACTGTTGCCTGCTTTCTTGAAATTGACATTGTTTTGAATCCGTTTACTGTTATTATGCAAGAAAAAATACCCCTATTTTTTTTTTTTTTTTAAATTAACTGTAATCTTATTTATTGGCCTGTTAATGGAACCCTTCTTGTCCCCTTTTAAGATAAGAAAATATGTTTACGATTTTCGGGATTACGATCATTTTGCAAGATCACCAAAATACGTTGTAATTTATACAATACTTATATAAAGTAGATGATGTGGTATGTTTGTTGTCAATGGACAAGTTTCCTTAAGAAACCAAAGGAAGTATGTGTTAATAACCATACGTCATCGTAATACCTTCAACAATAACCCATTAAATAAAAATGTAAAAGGTTACCGTTTTGCATAAAAATGGTGAGAAAAAATATAGAACAAAGAACTTTCTGACCGTTTGAATCATATGTCTTTAGCAGCTTAAATCACATTTTTATGTTTAAAATCTATTTAAAAGTATTTGAAACTAACGTTTGCTTTGTTAATTGTGCATTTCAAAATTCCCCAAGGGTTACTGGGAAATAGAAATATGGTCACTTGGTCTTCTCCTGACCGGCAGTAAAACGCTTGTTGAAGAGGGGCGTCCGTTTGGCTGTGCGGGATGTATCAAGTTCGCAGTCGCGTCCGGTCAGAATGGGGACGTTAAATCCGATATCTCGTGTAAAGAGAGTGCCACGCTCTTTGCACGTTAATAACCCTTGCAGCAACTCTTTGAGGGGTCCGTAGGTGGCCTGCTGCAAGGCCAAATTTCTGTTCCTATCCAATACATTCTCATTTTCCAGTGGCAGTCCAAAATTCCACGACTATTGGCCTCTTTTATGACAAGACCTACCTATTGTATTTATTGTGAACTTGTTCTCGTCCTGAATATGCATGAAATATTTGCCACTGAACGTTAAGCAACCAACAATCAATCAATCAATAGCTTCATACTACCAATTGAGTTTAAAAAAGAAATTCCTAGATTAAACACCTACATTTTACTTTAAAAGGTCATAACAGTTTAAAACAATACAAATCTACACACACACACACAAACTGGCTTAATTTCAAATGGTTATCAACCTGAATCGCTATAATATCATATATAAGCTCACCTGTGTCGAGGGGTCGTGTGAGGTTCATATATTGTCTTGGCGTCCGCAATTACAAAAAAGATCTTTTTTGAAATTACTTGACCAAATCAAGGACTTAAATTATATACGTCCCTGACCAAATGTTACCAAATGATTTTTCAAGAGTGAATCTAGGAAAAACAATATTCATCAACAAACATGACCACTGTCTGTTAAAATGTATTCGAGGTTTTAGTTACAGCCGATTCCATCGAGTATATAGGCAAACATAATATTTTTGGTTAGCTTGCTCCTTTCGAAGTAGCCTGGTCCTACAGACAGAAAGATGTGTCATTTGTCGGACTAGTATACTCTTAAAGTAGGGTAGTTTACATAACCTAACTATGACTTTTCTGTTCATCAAGCAATATAACCAAAGATATTCCCTTTGTCTTCACACTCATTGAAATCGGCTTTAATATTGCAAAAGTTCAAGCAATTAGGGCAAAACTTTCCGAGTAAAAAAAATCAAAATGTCTTTCCACCTTGCACATTTCAGAACATTCAGATCAGATAACGAAACTGGGTCCAGCAACATTTATAAGCAATTTAAGATTTTGACCCTCACAGTTTCCATTCACCTTCCATTCATGATAATTAAATTGAACTGTAAAACATTTCTTGGTACCTTCTTAATTCCTTTATAAGTCTCATGTAAACATAAGTATGACAATAACTGTTGTGAGCACAAGATTCACTGCACACTTTTAAAGTTCTGCTTCATCAAACATTAAAATGTGATCTTAAGTTTTGAGACTTTTAATCGACACGATTGAGATTTTTGTATATGAGAACATGGTTTATCTATTAGTTGAAAATGCGGCATTGAACTAGCTTTCAGTACCTGCGAGCATTCGTTGTTCAATAATGTGTGTCTTTGTGTAATTATTTAATGTGATAAATTGTTGTGTTGGTACACCACTGTAACAATGAAGGAAGAAACGAGGAGGGTTGGTTGGGTGGAAGTGGGGAGGGGTATGCGGAGCGCTGACAAACATGTCTATGCGGCATGGGCTTTGATCATTGTTGAGGCATCAATGTAAGGGGCATTTAATATCTTAATAAAACTATTCTTATTTTAGATACTATATATTGTTCTCTGATATTGGACGAAAGATGTTGCCCTTTTATGTAATTATGTTATACAAGTTACGATCATTTGAAAACACATATTTTAAAAACAGCCAAATGGATGCACAAGAGCTAAATAGGAGTAATAGATCCTATTGCCAACAATTAGCTGCCCAATTTTATTGATTTTGTAACATTTGTTTCAAATATGACCAACTTCTAATCCAAAATCACCAGCACCGTATCAGGACCCACCAACACAATGAAAGGACCCACCAGCACAGTATCAGGACATGAGTAAATTGAGAAAATGCTAATTTTTTATAAATTGCAATGTTTTTTTACAAAATAGTTTTGTCGTGTGGATTGCGGTATAGAAAGCGGACTCTATGAGCATTTTTGTTTTATTTTTTCAGTTCGAGATTTTCTGAAAATGAGCATTTTAGTGTTACTCTTACTGAAACAGTTTTGAGGGTCAACTTTTCAATGGTTATATATGAACCCATAAGAAACAAAATTAAAAAATCTCAACTATTTTCTTCCATTTTTTATTAGTGAAAACGTCAAAAATCATCATTTTCGTCTTTGTTTACATTTTTTCATTGATCACCAGCACCCGTCAGGACCGAATCACCAGCACAGTACGTTCTCTCGCAGGACAACCATACCCACCGTGAATATGATGCATTTTATTTACAGTCATAATTTGTTTTATGTGGATTAGTGACGCCATGTTTTATCGATATTTATATTAGTTAAAAACTTTAATGAAGAGATACAGCATCTTCCGGGAGTCGGGAGTGAATTTTGTTGATGTCTTGTTCAACTAAGGAAAACAAATTATAAATTTAATCCAAGTCTTAAATATCCGGAAAGTGCTACAATTTCCAAAAGCGATATTGTTTGTTTTTTTGTTGTTTTTTTTTGTTTTATATATATATATTTCTGAACATGAAGGTTCCTTAAATAACATTTCTTGATCTGCTATATGGATATAGACATGTTATTGACATGTTCGACATGTATGGACCATGAATAGTGCAATAGGCAAATGAATGTCGCTGTAAATAGTCCAATCAGTGGTGCATAGCCTCGCAAAGAAATTTCGTTTATTACTTGTATTCTAAAACGGTTCGCGTTGTTTTACCTTTCTTTATTTGAACACCATTTTAAAGGTTCGGATTTTTTTAATTCACTAGGGTTTAACGTTAGATTATGAGCACTTCATGCTAAAAGCAAAGGATTGAATAGTGAACATAGTATTGAACATTTTTTTTTATCTAAATCTAAAAATCCTAATATACTATATGTTGCAAATAAAAAAAAATAAGGGTCAAGCATCCGATGTTTATGACACTAATTTTCTTGTTAAAGTTAAATTCTTATGCATTTATGAATCATTTATTTAACATACCACATCGATATCTTTATTTATATCGACTTGGTTTCAACATGGAAGGGAACAATGCATATCAGTTATCTAAGACTAGTTAGCATATGGGTAACTATTTAACATGTATGCTTTAATTGTAGATAGTCCATTCTTATTCAAATACTATATCATGGAGCAGGCAGACAAAAACTAGAGAACAGAAGTAAAAGCACAGGAAGGCACACCGCCGAACGAATCGTTATCTCCGTTTAATTTCCCTGATTTAACCATTAAAATTGGTAATGAAAAGCTTTATACTAACAAATATCATTTAATGGGAGTTTCACCAGTTTTCCAGAAGATGCTTACCGGAGACTTTAAAGAGAAAAACGCCAGTGAAATTGAACTTCCAGATGAAAACCCAACAACATTTGCTCTTTTTTTAAGACACACACTGCCAGGCATTGCTTCGCTTAAACTAACAGGCATTGTACGTTTGATAAAGATATTTAAGTGTGAATTTCATTGATATAATTGTCTTGTATGTATGATGTCAGACGTTTTAGGGGCAAATGTGAGACATATAAATCGCTAACTATACAATTGTTGTCATCATTGTGACTCTTTTATTATCATTTTTAAATAAAAGAAAAGTAAAAATGTAGAAAGATTAATTTATCAAATGTTTGTGCTATTTTCTCATTTCTTGATCGGTGTGAGAAAGATTCTCTTCATTAGTGACATTTCTGTTCTCAGCACATGAATGGTAGAAATTAAAATTTTGCCGTCAATTTTCTCGGTTTCTTCTTAATATCCATTGTGACGTCATGATAAAAGGCGTCACAGATAAAGAACACATTTGTATGAACCATTGAAAAGGAAGAATGAAAACCCTTAAAAAAACAGATTCCACCACGATGACTCGTGTATTATTTTTTTTAATTGCGTAAACGCCTGGACTGATTCTGGTGTGTCTATGTTGTATTGAACTTGGCATCATGTATTCGGGTTAAGTTTTCTGTAATAAGTTAATACTTTAGTTTCATTATGAATATATCTTTCACATTCATTTGTTAAAATTTACTGTTTGCAATAGCATGAATCGTTCTATATAATAGTGTTCCTATCCCGGGCATAATACAATGCCGTATTTAGCAAAATCTTTTCAACTTTTGATCTTCAGTGCTGTACAACTTTGTAATTTTTTCACTTTCGATCTTGTATATCTGGGCGTTATGTATTCGGGTTTAGTTTTCTGTAATCAGTTTTCTGTAATTAGTTTTTACTTCAGTTTCATTATGTATATCTCTTTCATATTCATTTGTTAAAATTTACTGTTTGCAATAGTGTGAATTGTTTTATATAATATGAATGTTCTTATCCTGGGCATACAAGCAATGCCGTATTTGGCAAAACCTTTTCAACTTTTGATCTTCAGTGCTGTACAATTTTGTATTTTTTTCGTCACTGGTGAGTCTCGTGTGGACTAGACGCGTTTTTGGCGTATTGAATTTTAAACCTGAAGCTTTTTGTTATCTATTAATCATGCTTTTCTTTGTTTAATATGTTCTGCTTTTTATTTGTATTGTAGTCCTGTAATATTTTGTTTTCATTTAATGTTATATTTAACTGTGCCATTAAAGTGCGAGGTTTGGCATGCCTTAAAACCAGGTTCAACCCACCACTTTTATTCCCCTTTAAAAGTGTCCTGTACCAAGTCAGGAAGATGGCCATTGTTATAATATTGTTCGTTTCTGTGTGTGTGTTGCATTTTAACGTTGAGTCGTTTCTGTTTTCTCTTATTTTTGAGATAAGACGTGGCACGGTACTTGTCTATCCCATGTTCATGTATTTGGTTTTGATGTTATATTTGTTATTCTCGTGGTGTATTGTCTGTTGCTTGTTCCGTTTCTGTGTGCTGTTGCGTTTCGGTGTTGTGTCGTTGTTCTCCTCTTATATTTAATGCGTTTCCCTCGGTTTTGGTTTGTTGCCCCGATTTTGTTTTTTGTCCATGGATTTATGAGTTTTGAACAGCGGTATACTACTGTTGCCTTTAATTATGATATTTCCCCACTCTTAACAGCTAGATTTTAATAATTCAAAAGTCTTGGCAAGCCTCGTGCTTTAGCATTAAAATATAACTGTCTCGAGAAGTAAATTATCGTAACACATTTTTTTTTTCAGTGGTTGAATTATTTATCGTTAACAGATAAATAATTAAGTAATTTTCTTAAAAATAGACATTTAACTTCAATGACAGAGAACATTGCTGTTGAAAATTACTAACTGTTTATATATCATGAATATAAACAAAATAATAAAAATTTACCTATAATCTCTTTATAGAAAAAGAAGCTCATCTAATTTTACCATTGGCACACAAGTACCTTATGGAGAAACTTGTGTCCAAAATCGATCAGAGTTTGGCTGCCGATATGGGACAAAAGACAGATAAAACATATACCCATAAGTATTCCATTGATGAATTAATTGATGATATTTTGAAAGCTGAACTCTACAATCTACCAAATTTGTTAACATCATACATGGAGCATGTTAATAAAGTTTCGTATAAGGCATTTAAAAAAAGCTCGAAGTTTCATCGTTTATCAAGTGATACAAAATCAAAACTATTATTGATGAGATGTGAAGAGTTGGAATTAGTAATTGGAAAATGTTTAGATGTTTTGGGGAGTGCATCTTCATATGATAGCTTAAAGGATAGAAAAAGGGTCAGTGACGCGAGAAGCGTACTCAATCCTAACGAGTAATCAAGATCTAGACCATTATATTTATGACGATAGAATGCAACTGCATAAAAGTCTGGTGCTTAAACTATAAAAATTGTAAACAACAAAATAATCAAAACAAGGCAACCCGTTATCGCCTACTAACTATTTTTTGTGAATTGTAAATTTAGACAATAATCACGCCCTGTGATATAAAATTAAACAATTTTGTTATCTTAACTCGTGAACTATAAAATAACATTTATCTATATCATTATTTGTTTTGTTTTCTCTATAGAAAAAGAAAATGTGAAATGAGTGTCAATTAGACAACTCTCCATCCAAGTCATAATGAATTGAAAATAATCAAATACAAGTTATAGGTCAAAGTACGTTCTCTATGTTGTGTTTTGTAAAACATTGCGTGTCTTTTGTTCTTTTTCTGTGTTGCCTTGTCGTCATCAGTTTATTTTCGGCTTATGAAAATAAATGTCCATGTTCGTATCTTTTTTTCTCTTTAGCAGCCAAATTATTTAAACTCCTCAATTTTTCAGGCTATTCTGATTGTCAATTTGTTTTATATGAATAAAATGTCATTTGTAAAACAAACGTTGCCATAATCAGCTTCTTCAAATACAATATTTGACAGACAAAACAGTCCGTAACATCATATCAATAATTATATATATAGATTCCACAACTGCAACACGTGTGTTACGATATTTCTCTACTCGAGACAGTTAGATTAAAATATTGTTATAAGCGCGATGTTTGCCGAGCTTTTTGTGTGATTAAAAATGAACTGTTGAGAGTGAGGAAATTCCGTTTATTTTCGATGCAAATA
The DNA here is from genome assembly GCF_036588685.1 of Mytilus trossulus. Taxonomy (NCBI): domain Eukaryota; kingdom Metazoa; phylum Mollusca; class Bivalvia; order Mytilida; family Mytilidae; genus Mytilus; species Mytilus trossulus. The sequence goes on along the minus strand of NC_086381.1, from coordinate 7,670,296 downwards.
GTGAATCAATATTAAAGCCAAATATGCAATCTTTAATGACCTGACAACATTATCGTTACTACATCCCATCTTAATTAGTCTTTTTAAAGGTTTTGTTAGCTTTTGGTGTGAATGCCGACATTATTTGTGCTTAATGTTACGAATATTACCATAACGATTTGAATGTCAAATTCCTGAACTTATAAGATGCCTGCATGTTGAATTATTTTTTCGAATTATGTCCTTATACATGAACCGATGAAAAAATTTAATTTTTTTTTTGTGATAAAGAAAACATTGTATTATAAATTTTGAGTAATACACAAATTTCTCTTATCAAAATCTAATACGTTGTTACATACACGAGCGATTAATACAAGTTGAAATATATAAGCACCATAAGATCATGAAGATGGTTGCAAGGGAACATCACCATCTAAAAATGGATAATTAACGATAGGAAATGAAAAATCAGCTCTTTAATCATAAATTTTAGTATCGAGTATATTTACTGTTTGGTCACAAGTATACCCAAAGTTTCATAACAAATTGGTATTATACACATAATGTTTTCATTTTACGATTCGCATTAAACAATTACTGTTCAATGGAAGTAAAATTGTTGCTCATGTTGGAGCAATCTGATTTTTATGAACATGCACGAGCGTAAAGTATTGATTGCAATATACTCAATAGTTATCAAAGGTACCAGGATTATAATTTAATACACCAGACGCGTTTCGTCTACATAAGACTCATCAGTGACGTTCAGATAAAAAAAGTTGTAAAGTCAAGTAAAACCATACGGTGGGAAGCCAATATGGTACCGCTGAGAAATGGGAAGTTAACAATTAGAAAGTTGCAGTTATCACGTTTGTCATAGATTGTCTCAATCGTCCATATGTGTCAATATATTGGAAATACAACTCGTCTAAACATCAACCATATATATAAGTACAACAAAATAATTACGTGATGCGTTTGTCTGTATGCATCTCTTCCTGTCGTTCTCCTTGCTTCATCTTACACTTCACGGAAAGAGTTTTTTAAATTCGTTTGAAATACACGACATAAAGAAATGTTTTATTTAATCTTTTCATAATGTCGAATTCCAAGTCACACAAACTATCACGAAAGAGAAACAATAAGTCGTAATTGTTCAATCACAAGAGCCAAAACAATTTTGAAACCTTTCGAAGTTGGCATTTCATTTTTTCATCGAATATATATATTAGTTACGTATCAGCCTATTTGTCAATGACGTTTTGACAAACAATGTTCTTTTATAATTTTACCATTAATTATCAGCAATCAACTGTAACTGAGTTTAAGGATATGCAATATAATGAAATTCTATACGACTGTCATTTACCCACAAAACCTATGTTTTAAAAAAGGTGGACAAAACAGTTTGTCTATAGAATGTCAACTTGATAAATTTGACAAAATAGTTTTATTAATACTGTTATATGGATTAGAAATATTGGGTTTTGAAAATATAGATGTACTTGAACGTGAACATGTTCAATTTTGTAAAATGATTTTACATTTTACAGAGTTTACTCCAAATTTCTTAATGTATGCAGAACTTGGCAGATACCCCATGTCTGTAAAACTTCGAATGATTAATTTCTGGAGTAGACTTCTTGATTGAAAAGAAAGTAAATTTTTTGTTGTATTATGTAAGCCTGTATTTTTATCTTATAATGCTAACGGAGTAGAAACTAAATGCATATCTTATATTAAAAATATATTTGATAGTTGTGGTATGTCCAATATATGGAAAGCACAGTTTGCTGATAAATGGGTGTCAAAATATATGGAGCAAAAACTCAAAGATCAATTTCAAAAAGAATGCTTTGCTTTTGTTGCAGAATCACCTAAATCTGAAAAAATATTTTTTTCTATCTGTTTTACCATTCAAATTTATTTATTCAACATTATACAAATATAGATGTGATAATCACCACTTGACGAGTGAGTCTGGAAATTAAGTGGCATTGTTTACCGAGAGAAGACAGAATTTGCCGTCTCTGTGACTCAAACGACATTGGTGACAAGTACCTTTATATAATGAATTGAGGATCGTCAAGTTGGAAAGAAAGGCCTTTTTACCTAAATACTGTTGGTCAAACCCTAATATCAATTAATGTGATCAACTGTTTAACTCATCAAATATTGTAATATTAGAAAAACTATTTTATGAGAAATAAAATGTTCGTATTCGTCACCATGGTCATGCAAGTGAGAGTTTTAGCTTGTTATAAAACCAGGTTTAATTCATCATAAGGATATCCCGGTACCAAGTGCATAAAGTCAGAAATATGAAACCTATTTTCCATTCGTTCGAAAACATATGTATTTCATTATTTATGTATGTAATTGAAAATAAAAAATAAAATTAAGTTGTAAAATGTTTTTTTATTTTTCAAAGAAATACCTTACATATAGATGAGTCATTTAAATAGATGTTAGATTAAAAAATCAGTGAATTTGTAAACCTAAAAAAGTGTCACATTAAATTGATGAAAGATAATAATAAAACAAACTTATCGACTATGTGGAACGCATCTATCCCATCGAACTAGAGATAAAGGATACTTCAGATACAGTTAAGTCGGCATCATATATTGACTTACATCTAGAAATTGAAAATGAGGGTCGGTTGAAAACAAAACTTTACGACAAAAGAGATGATTTCAGCTTTCCAATTGTGAACTTTCCATTTCTAAGTAGCAACATTCCAGCAGCACCTGCATACGGGGTATATATCTCCCAATTGATACGATATTCCCGTGCTGGCATTTCCTATCATGATTTTCTTGATAGAGGGTTGCTGCTCACAAGGAAGCTATTAAACCAAGAGTTCCAAATGGTGAAGTTGAAATCTTCCGTTCGTAAATTTTACGGACGCCATCACGAGTTGGTTGTTGACTGTTATGGAATAATCGTTTCACAAATGATATCGGATATGTTCCTTACGTCGTCACTTCCCTTTTATGAATGTGACCTACCGAATTAGATTATTTACCGGATTTGTGATGACATAAGCAAAACGACGGATGCCACATGTGGAGCAGGATCTGCTTACCCTTCCGGAGCACCTGAGATCACCTCTAGTTTTCGGTGGGGATCGTGTTGTTTATTTTTTAGTTTTTTATGTTGTGTCATGTGTACCATTGTTTTTCTGTTTGGTTTTTTTTCATTTTTAGCCATGGCTAGTAGTTTGACTGTCCCTTTGGTATCTTTTATCAATCTTGCACGGTTTCCATGTACAACAAAGGCAACAAAACCTATTAGTTTTTCCACAAGCAGGGGATGAAATCAATATGGAGAGTACTTGGGCACGTACTTCCAAGGTGACCAATGATTAATAACATACATCAACACAGTTGGGTGTATCATAATCTCCAGTACTCAAAATAATCTTATACACTATAGAAACAGAAGATATAATTTACTAGTATGATAAAGGTACATTTTACTCCTCTTCTGGTCTTTTTTTCAAACTTAACACAATTAACGCAATAATTGACGGCTCAATGTATCCACTGGTACACAGTATACTTCCAGCCAAGAGCTATTTTACACAAGGTTCCTGGCTTTACTCAAAGGTGTATGTCACAACTACATTTTCAGCCTATCACTATTTCCATGGACTATGAGGTCGTCCTCTAACATGCAGCACATTATGTATTCTCTTACATCAACATGATCAACGTAAATCACTGTTTTTCCTTTACACACAATTCATCTTGAGAAAAGCACAAGGAGCAGGAATTCATGTTATATTCAAGAAAGACAACAACACTCATCAACTAATAAGCCGTGTCGCTGTCCTTCCAAGTGAAACTACTGCTGAGGTCAATGTGTGGTTTAATGCCCGAACCGACATAGATCAGATTGATACTAACACCCACTACACGCTTTACAGATAATGTGACACAAGACTTATTGGACAAAGAATGACAAAGGGCTTATGGATAGGGACAATATCCATGGAGCCACTACAGTGCAATTTAGTGATAAATAGACTTTCATTGATAGATTAATATACAGTATAAAATTGAGAATGGAAATGGGGAATGTGTCAAAGAGAAAACAACCCGACCATAGAAAAAAACAACAACAGAAGGTCACTAACAGGTCTTCAATGTAGCGAGAAATGTCCGCACCCAGAGGCGTCCTTCAGCTGGCCCCTAAACAAATATATACTAGTTCAGTGATAATGAGCGCCATACTAATTTCCAAATTGTACACAAGAAACTAAAATTTAAATAATACAAGACTAACAAAGGGCAGAGGCTCCTGACTTGGGACAGACGCAATAATGCGGCGGGGTTAAACTTGTTTGTGAGATCTCAACCCTCCCCCTATACCTCTAGCCAATGTAGAAAAGTAAACGCATAACAATACGCACATTAAAATTCAGTTCAAGAGAAGTCCGAGTCTGATGTCAGAAGATGTAACCAAAGGAAATAAACAAGATGGCAATAATACATAAATAACAACAGACTACTAGCAGTTAACTGACATGCCAGCTGCAGCATTTAATTAAACTGACTGAAAGATTATGATTTCATTATATGTGCATCAGGCACAATCCTTCCCGTTAAAGGTTTAGTATCATACCCTCATAACATATATGAGAAGAACATAACCCGTGTTATGCCAACAACTGGTTTTTGAATAAATGTGTATAGTTCCGATGCAACGACCCTATAAGTGAATCAATATTAACGCCAAAATATGCAATCTTTAATAACCTAACAACAGTATCGTAACTATATCCCTTCTCAATAGTCTATTCTAGGGTTTTGTTAGTTTCTGAGGTGAATACTGACACCTTTGTGCTTTATAAAGAATGTTTCCATAAAAAATGGATGTGAAATACATGTTCAGCAAGACCAACCAGTGCAAGTTCCGAATTTTGAAGGAGAACAGGATGGTAGACACATTAGAGAGCATATCGCAAGAGTTTTCTTCAACTGAAATACATGTTTAATACACAAGAGTCTTTATTTTTTCATCCAATATAAAATTGTGATAAATAATACAAGTTATGTTTTCTCAAAATACATGCATTCGAGATGTTTTCTACCTCAGGCATAAATTACCTTAGCTGTATTTGGCAAAACTTTTAGGAATTTTGGTCCTCAATGCTCTTCAACTTCGTACTTTATTTGGCCTTTTTAATTTTTTTTAATTCGAGCGTCACTGATGAGTCTTTAGTAGACGAAACGCGAGTCTGGCGTATACTAAATTTGGTCCTGGTATCTATGATGAGCTTATTGGCACTACGAAGTGTCGGTCGTCACGCTTTTTTAACACCATCTCATTGTCAACTGTAAACTGAATGACATTTTACCCCAAGGCTTGATTAAGGTATACATTTAAGGTCATTCTTTAGATTTTTTTCACTTTGTCACAAAGTGGGTCTTCCATAGACTGTTGGGTGTGTAAATACGCCAGTTGGAAAGGGGATGTATAATCTGATTGCGTTGTATGGATATATAGTGTAACGCCATGCATATTACAAAATCCTGTGAGGGGTCTGATTATAGTTATTGTACTCTTTGTAAATTTGTTCTCATCATGAACATGCATGAAATATTTGCCACTGGATGTAAAGCAAACGATAAGAATGAATATAAACATACCAAATAAATGCATAGCCAGAATTAAAACAAGAGTACACACGCTGAAATATCTATAGCCTTCTTTACTAATCATTGATATTGATCATTGATAGTATGTGGATAGTCCTTAATATCGAATAGAATAGAATAGAATATTTTTATTTCCCAAATTACAGGGCCCTTAAAGGGCATAAAATCAGACACAATTGATTTACATAATAAAGCTATATTACAACTGCCATATAAACTTAACATTACCCAAGAAGACTAAACATCGACGAATGAACCATGAAAACGAGATCAAAGTCAAATGACACCTGTCAGTCGTACATGTAGACCTTACAGTCCTTCCATACACCCAATGTACTAGAACTATTGCTGATAGTATCTGAGATATGGACTTGACCACCAAAACTTAACCTTGTTCACTGATTCATAAAATGAGGTCGAGGTCAAGTGAAAACTGTGTGGCAAACAATTGTTAATTAATAAGAAAAATAAATATTTTAATTCATTAAAAGTTGAGAAAATGTTAATGGTGTATTCTCCTTGTCTTGTTTCATTAATTCCAGCAACTCTATTTGGAGGTCTAGTTTCCTCATTTCTTTTGTCTGTTTTGCCATTTCACCCTTCAAATACAGTACCTGAAATAAAAATGATACATGTACATCCATATGTATATTTTAACATATATCTTTATATGTGTCTGTATACCTTAAAACTCTTGTGGAATTTACAGAAGTATTGCATGAAATTGAGATTTCCAGATAAAGTGTATGACCTGTTGGACCTTTGCTTAGGCCAGCAGCTTGAAGACCATAAATTCAAATTATTTATATTAGAAGATTTTCATAAAAATGTTGATTAAGTGTACTTTGAGATCGATACACGGTCTCACATCATTGCCTATACCAGTGGTAGATCCTGAACTGTTTGTAAGCGGGTAATGACTGACCACAAAGGGGAGGGGATCGACCGGGTCCCTAGCCCCTTCGATCTGCATCTGTTCGATACAAACTAATCGATGGGGACCTAAAAAGTCAACTTTTTTAGTGTTGATAATTGATTTTTATCTTTTCATTTTCCAGAGTAATGACAGTCTTGAAACTAACACCAATTTAAGCCATTCATTATAAGACAATAATACGTTAATCGTTTTTTTTATTATTCTGGATTATTTCTAAAATAAATGCAAATGTGAAATTTTACCTGAAGCCCATAAACATCATCAGCAGTTGCTTTCCTCTTCTTTGGATTTTCTGTTTTCTTTGCTGTTAGAGTCCCCAGCTCAACTACTGCAGCTGCTGGGCGTGGCACCTGAATATTTACAGCCGGTAGAAGCGGTAGTAGTGGTACTGGCTGAAGAATGGATTCAGATCCAGATTGGGAAAGTGGTTGGCTTGGAGGGGTATCAAACAGGTCCTGGGAATTACTTGCACTCTCCTCTGGCAATGCTGCTGAGTTGTCATCTAGAAAATATAATAAGGAGATTGTTATTTTTATAATTAGCATGATGATGAATAGACGTGCGTCTATTGTTAAATTTTCTTACTTACAGAGAGTTTTTTTTGTCAGACATTCTTTCTTTGCTTTCATTGACCTAGCCTGACAAACCATATGCACCAATGACAACCAAAACGAGACGGCTAGTAACAAAACTATATCAGAAGACAACCTTCTGTTCAATTGTAAAGCAGTATTGCACCATTTTAAATAATTTTCTAGCAAATCTATTGGGTATCGAATCTTTGGTCAATTATCATCAAGGATTAGAGGGCACCTGCCAATGCTGGATTTAAATTCGTTATCTTACTCGCTGTTAAAAAAAAATTGTTTACATAGTAATGTAAAGAATTTTTTTTTGACAGTGAGTGAGACTGCGAAATTAATGCCAATGCTGGATTTAAATTCTCAATCTCACTCGCTGTCAAAAAAAATAATGATAAATGACTAAATGAAAATTGCTGGCCCATCTATATTTTACAGTGTTGAGATTGCGCCCCCTTCGGTATATTTGACAAAATAAAAAGGACCTATTCCAGTGGCACTTCTGTGTATACATTTCTCACTGTATAACCCTCCCCCTTTTTATCCACATTTTTTTCACTCATATCCCACCAAGTTTAACACCAACTATATATATTTATTTTCCAAATCTTGAACGACCAACAAAAGATGATTATTAAAATTGTTAAAATCTAGGCCTTTACGAGCGTATGCCACGATCGAATTTAAGGTACGGGTTAGCCAGGGTCCGAGAAACATCGTCCTGTCGGCTACAAATCAAAAGGAAATAACAGCAAGGAGGTTCTTTCCGGATAAACGAAAATTTGAACTGAACATGTTTTGTTCCTAACTATCATTACAATATTGTCAAATGACAATATTTGAAATCATCCAGCGCTAGAAAAATGTGTGTCATGAGGTAATAAGGCTCAAAAACAAATATGTTCATTAGCATGCTGAGCGTCTATCAAGGTTAATATTTAGGACGTAAATACTAGAATGCAGACGACATAAATAATTGACCAAATGAATTGAAATACTTATTATTCACTGAGTAAAACTGAATATAGCCGAATGCCAATTAAATACTAAGCTTACACGTTATTAAAGATTAATAAATCAGCTAAATACCTGTCAAATGTTGATGTCATAATACAAATAATCGGCGATTTTTTTTTTGAACACAAAGTTTCATGAAATCGGAGAGAATAATTAATAGCATTAAAAGATTTATTATTTTTACATATTCACAAAAGAGTATAAATTAGTTACTGATACATACCAAGTACACTTTCAACTCCTTCAAGACCTTTGAAAGAAGCTGAGTCTTTACAAAGGTCTATTGTTCTTTCAATGGCCAGACTCAGTTTTTTGGGCTGTGGACCACCACCAGTAGCCCCATACCCGTAGCCAGGGGGGGTTCGGGGGGTTCGGACGAACCCCCCTTGAAAACTATTAAGCACTGTTAAAGTCGATGTTCTGTTCGAATTGTGACTGTTAAAGTCGAGTTTGTGAGTCAAACGAACCCCCCTTTGGAAATTCCTGGCTACGGGCCTGAGCCCTCTGCTCTTTGTTACGGTTGTTAAACACCTTCTTAGCCTCCTTCTTGGTGTTAGCCCACTTGTCTTTGCAGTCTTTGGGAGACCTGTTGGCAACACCCAAAGCACTGACCAAGATGGAAATCCTGCTCCAGACAGCAGTCTTTCTGGAATTGGTTATACCATCCCCAAACTTTTCATTAATAACTTTGTAATTCTTTTGCACTTGGTCTTGAATTACATTTACTTCTTCTTGGGTGAAGTTAGGTTTTCTGTCCCTTTGTGTTTTAGCAGAAGACTTGTCAGCCATGTTGAAGTAAATATTAACAAACCAATGCATTGTGGGTAAAGAAGATAATCTCTAAACTTTAGTTAAATATTTAACGAGTGGTTAAATTATTTAACGTCAACGTTAACTAACGACAGCGTTAAACCAAGTTGAACAACACTATTTTAACCATGGGTTAAGTAACGATACGTTAGAGTATTTAACGACACGTTAAATTTAACGCTTACGTTAAGTTAACGACAAGTTGAACAACCGGGCCCTGAACGTTAAAGAATAAAATTGAGAATGGAAATGGGGAATGTGTCAAAGAGACAACAACCCGACCAAAATAAAAAACAACAGCAGAAGGTCACCAACAGGTCTTCAATGTAGCGAGAAATTCCCGCACCCGGAGGCGTCCTTCAGCTGTCCCCTAAACAAATATATACTAGTTCAGTGATAATGAACGACATACTAATTTCCAAATTGTACACAAGAAACTAATATAAAAATAATACAAGACTAACAAAGGCCAGAGGCTCCTGACTTGGGACAGGCGCAAAAATGCGGCGGGGTTAAACATGTTTGTGAGATCTCAACCCTCCACCTATACCTCTAACCAATGTAGAAAAATAAACGCATAACAATACGCACATTAAAATTCAGTCTGCATGTTTAGCTATATTTACGAATGATGTCCTTATACCGATGATAAAATTTAGTAAATGTTTTGACTAGCTTGTCATTTTGAAAACCCTGGTGTAATAATTGTTCAGTAAAACATACATTTCTCTCGTTAAAATCTAAAACATTGTTACATACACGAGCAAATCGTACAATTTGAGATATCTAAACACCGTAAGATGGTAACAAGGGATCGTCACCATCTAAAAATGGATAATTAACAATAGGAAATGAAAAATCATCTTTTTTATCATAAATTTTAGTATTAAGCTTTCCGTTAGTGATATAGATATCAAGATCGTGGAAAGGGCAGTGGTCATTATTAGTTTTAGCTTTTTTTAAAGTAAGTTCAACAGGATAAATTTCTTTAGTAAACATACTGAAGTCGTCATTATTAAGAGCCAAAATATCATCCAAATATCTAAAAGTATTATTAAATTTGTTTATCAGATGTTGTTTCGATGGGTCTTCGCTTACTTTTGTCTTAAATTGTAACTCATGGAAATACAAAAACAGGTCCGCAATAAGTGGCGCACATTAAGTCCCCATTGGAATTCCGATAACCTGACGATATACGGAATCCCAAAAGCGAACAGAAATGTTGTCTAGTAAAAATTCAAGGTCATATATAGTATCAAAGCATGTCCAATTGACATAGTTTTTTTGTTTATTGCTACTAAAAAATGACCTAAAAGAGTTTGAACATGTCTAAATGTTATGTGTGTGTTACAATGTGTAATTAGTTTGTTTAATATTATAGTGTTTCTTAAATCAACGGTTGAATCTATGGTATACAAGAAATAATTTACTACGTTTGTTTCCATTTCGTTCATTAAAAAAATAGATTAAAATCAGAAAATTCATACACATACTATGTCATTTGTGTATGAATTGTGTAATTTTATGATACAAAATTAATATTTCACCGACTAAAAAAATACTTATCAATTAAAAGTTGACGAAGCAATGCGTTTACCGCATAACCATTAGTTTGCACAAGTGTTTCTCCTATTCCTATTCCTACATAAAACTTAACCATTATAGAATAAATTGAGGATCTTTTAACATGTTTAAGTTGGAAAGAAAGAAATTTTTACCTAAGCACTAGTACTGTTGGTCAAACTCTAATATCAATAAATGTTATCAACTGTTTAACTCATCCAATATTGTTATATTAGAAAAACTATCTTATGAGAAATAAAGTATTCGTATTCGTCACCATGGTCATGCAAGTGATAGTTTTAGCTTGGTATAAAACCAAGTTTAATTCATCATAAGGAAATCCCGTTACCAAGTGCATGAAGTCAGAAATATGAAACCTATTTTCCATTCGTTCGACTTCCTCTTATTCCCTCTTTTTAAAAATCGATAGTCCTTCTATTCTCACATGCAAATAACAATAAACGTTTTGATAAGTAATGGTTATACCATATAATTCTAAGTTTGCACAAGTTTTTCTCCTATTCCTATTTCTACATAAAACTTAAACTTAACCGATCTCTTAACCAGATTTACAAAAAGGGGGTAGGAAGAATGAACCCTTTTCGTTTTGATTTTCCTTGGATTGCATTATTTTAGTTATTTTATAATTTGTCTGTCTGAATAAAAAATCAGTTATTTGAATTAAACTTAAACAAGATATTTGAAATTTATAGCATATTGCATGAATAGTATTAATATATTTTTTGTGTAAGTTGAAAGAAGAAAGAATTCACAATTGAACTCGTCAATAAATAGAGATTTACGGGTGGGTCTTTTCACCACCGAACACCACCGCACACCACCGAACACCACCGAACACCCCAAAAAATGCTAATCACTATGAAAAACTGTGAAATTGTACAATAATACGATGAAATAGATTAAATAACGCATAATATCATCATTTATTTTTATTTTTATGAGGATCTATCAATGTGAAAGTCGATAATCTATATATAAAGAAAAACGTTTCCGGATTCATCACTACTTTCCGGATTACATTCTATTGATTCTACATATTCTTTAAGAACCAAATAGTTCTTATTAATCTTTTTTTTTATGTCATTGTGTGTACTGTATTGTGAAAATAATTGATGTTTTAATGTTTATGCCCTTTGGGAAATAAAATTTATTCTTTTTCTACATTCTGTGTGTATATATTACTTTTATTTTGTGTATATCTTACTATCCTTTTTTGTTTGGTATCGATTTCTTTTTTCTGTTAAAATTCTTACTAAGAAATACAAGTAACAAATATTTTCATATAATTATTTATTACATCAATGACTATATATACATGATTTACATAATTTACAACATAAATAAAGCAGAGTGGTTATCGTTTTTGGGTTCTCTCGTTTACTGGCCGTTTTCTTTGGCAAGGTTTCTTGGCAATGTTTTTGGCCTTGTTTACAACAGAATATTTCCCATCGGAGGAACTTATCATGGTTATTTTTCTTTTTCTTTTCTTGTCTAGGAGAAAATTTTCAAAAATTGTCAATTTTTCTTGCTCTGTTTTACATCTCCAAATTTGGTCACTGATCTTGTAATGTGTTTCACTGAATATTAATGCATAGTCTCCGTGGTCATGAAGACATCCTCTGAGGTGTACAAACTGTACCAGCACACAGTCATAAAGTTTTTTGATTAACTCTGGAGTAGACTGGGGTTTCCACTTAATTGCAACCTTAAAAACATGGTTAATACTTTCCGCATTATTGTTTGTCCACAGTTTCTCGGATTTGTCTTTATTCTTTCTCCTTGGTTCATTTACAAATGTTTTAATACGCGGTTTCAAATTTTCTGTGAAGTATTTGGTTAGCTTTGGATATTGTTCTATTTGGTCCTTGAATTCAGTTGATTTATCTTCAAATTCTATGGTATTATTAGCATTAACTACCCCGTCTTTCCCAAAAATGCTGTCCATGATATGATTCCTTTCTTTTACCTCAACACCAATCTTATTTTGGAGATAATGTTTCAAATTGTCTTTCAAATGTTTTGTGCACAAAAGTCTAGTTGCTGATGGGAATGCATCTCTGATTGCATTGGTCATCGCCTTTTCGTCATCAGAGCCGAAGACTAGTTCCTCTGGGATTCTTAGCTCCAGGCTGTTTATTTTGAACTCTGATGCCAGATGGGAGAAAAATGAAAAGTAAGTTTTGTAGGATGCATCGTCGATGATAATTATGTTTATTGTGTTAATCTATCACTTATCATGATTGATCACAATTAACAATAAAGAATTTGCATATTGAATTTACAAAGCCTGACACGCGTCAGTGATAACAGATTAAACAAATTTAAGCCAGATACTAAAAATTAATGTATCAAGTAATTTAAGTAATAAAGATTGAAACATAAAATTACAAAATAAATGAGAAATGATATTCATAAATAAATACATGTGCTATATAAAGATTAATTAACAAAGATTGACACGCGTAGTTGTAAAATAAATTAAGCCGATTAATCAAATTAACAAAGTTAACCATCAAAAGTTTAAAAGAAAAATTCAGCAATTTAACATTTTTTTTAGATTAAAAAATTAAATTACCAAATTAAGACGAAGTAAGCCAGACGAATAAGAGTAGGTTGATCCTACTTCTTCTCTCAAACAAGTCAAACAACAGAACGTAGAACTGCTGGATGTTACCAAGAAATTGATGTCTTGTAAAGATAACTGTTGACAGTCATAGTGGTACCACGAATTGCAAGAGTCACACTGTACTGAGTTCTTGGTGCAATTCTGTCTGCAGTCACCACAGGGCCAGAAAACCGACCTTTTTAGGTACGAAATTTTAATTTCAATTTCTTTTGACAGCGTGATTGAGTTATATAAGCCACCTGTTCTTTTCAACTTATAAAATAGACCTCGTTAGTGGGTTGTTGATGTTTATAATTGTGTAATTATTCTTAATAATGATCATAACATATATACTATTGTTTATCAGTGAGCAGTTGAAAACATTTTCCAAAAAAAAAATGAATTAAACAAAACTTATATTGAATGAATACTTTATTTGCATAAAACATATACATTTCAAATATCTTTATTCACAAAAGTCTTAACAACTATAGGCATACAACATATACACTACACAAAGTAAACATAGAAACGATATAACTGCACAATTACAAGAGTCTACACAAGCAGTATATTATAGAATTGTTAAGTAAGAATTACATTTTGAAAAATATTTCGATATCTTAACTCTCCAAGAAGGTATTATTGAAATGATAGAAAATGTCATCTTTGTAATCTTGGTAGCATTGGAGACGAATTGCATTATCTGCTAGAATGTACATTTGAAAATTATCATACTATTTGGCTCGTGTTAACGTTAATACACTAAAAATTGGAAACGGATGAGCAAACTAAACAAAAAGTCAGATTAAAACAGACTTTATAAGCTTATAGAGTGTATAAATAAACATGTGGGTCCTCCTGGCTAAAATGTATATTATTTTGAAACCCATGTATTATATAATTATATATTATGATTTGTAAATAGATGCATATTCTTGTACATATTTTGCACTCTCTCTATGTAACTATGTATCTGCAATGGTTATGAGAATAAATATATTAAAGCAATAATTGAATAAATTAGATTCGTGCTTATCTATAAACTCTTTTCAAAAAAAAAAATAATATCATAATTAGTAATCAGTTCAAGTATCCTCTATCTCTGGCATCGGTGGGATTTGGATATTTGTCTCTTTTCTTAGTATTGGTAAAACTTTTTCATAGAAAATGACAGAATGAAGAAAAATATATGAGGTGTCCATAACGGTGGTTTGTGAAGTTGTGTTTGATGTAGGTATTAATATCTTAGATATCTTTATATATTAGAGTTAGGTCAAATTTATAACTATACAAGCAAGGATTTGTATAGTAGCAAACTATATTATATATTTATTGTATAAAATCACTGTTTTTCTTAGTGGTTGGCATTTTTTAGGGTGTTCGGTGGTGTTCGGTGGTGTGCGGTGGTGTTCGGTGGTGAAAAGACCAACCGGAGATTTACTTCCTTGTTTATATGTATACATGTTGTGGTAAATTGTCGTCAACGACCAAGTAAGTAGATACTACAAATGATAAATGAAGAGTACTCTCAGCTGAAGAATTTCATTGCCATCATTCTAGAAACATTTCCTGTTCACAACCCACCATTGATTGTAAACATTATGAAACAATACTACTATACTGTTGAGTTCAAGTCGTCATTTTGTATATTTACATTGACAACGTGACGTGTGTGATGCGGTATATACCATCCTATTATCGATTAGTAAATGTTTTAAGATATGCCTGGATTTTGGTTTGCAATGTTTTGACAAAAATTAATATAATGAAACGTTTATTTTTAAGGTTTTGTAATCTATAATTACAACTTGCATGCATTTTCGATCGATATCAGTTTATACAGAGACGTATATATGTCTCTGGTTTATATAAGCTAAAGGCAGTGATATAAGTAGTGCAACCACACTTATTAAGCTGGATAAGTTTTCTGCGCCTTATTGCAGAGTATGACAGGTGTTCGCGCTGCATTTTAATTATTTTGATGAGTTTCAATAGTTGCATGAAGGTCTGACTTTCTGGAGAACATGACTTTATATCCAATTTCGACAGAATGTTCCTCAATCGATAGTCCGCAGTGTTTTGTTTGTTTGCCTCATTATTTTTCTGTCTCTTTTTTTATATAATGTTTGACTGAGTTTTCTTCCAGTATTTATAAGAACTTTCGTATAGTTGATTATCAGTGATATTGTTTGCCTAAAATTAGTGGAGAGTAAAAGTTTTTTTACCCTGGAGAAGAATCCCAATTTGAAAAAAAAAATGGCTTAAAATATTTCCAAAAAGACAACTTTTTTCCCCAAACAATGCAATCTCATTAGTAATTGTGCATGAATACAAACTGAAAAACACTTATTTGAAAAATGTCATGCCTCAAATGACTATATGTGCAGATTTGAGGGTCTATTTATGCATTATCGCTGACAAAATGGGGTCTTCTTATCTTAAAGCAGGGTTTGACTCTTGAAAGTGGGTCTGTAAATTAAAGTTTCAGTCAAATTCATGGTATATTTTTTCAATAAAAAAGGGTAGAGGTAGTTTTGAAAAATTATAAAAAGTGGTCTTACTGGATCTACTCCTTTCCTTGAACTAAAAATTATGAGAGAATGTACTATTTACAGTTATTACATTTCATCAAGTTTTTCTTAACCAAAACAAAAAGATGTTTTGTTCATCTGTAACGGTAAAGGAAGTTATCACTTGTTACTTTTCATTTTCAATTCAATAACTTTGAGACCTTTTAAGGACCAGACTTTATGTAATTGTAATTGTAATCGTTAATCAGCTGTAATTGATTTCAATTTTCGAAGTAATCATTGTAATCATTTATTAGCAAACATCCGATCGTATGTAATTTAATTTAATCAGTTACCCTTTCAAAATACCCTGTAATACTGATTACTATATGATAACATTCTGATTACAATTGGGAAAAAAACAGAACTATGATTATGGTTAATAAATGAATATTTTGTTATTCAAATTCAATACATGTTAAACATGATGGTGTTCATTTATTCACAATTGAAAGATGTACATAAGTTAATTTGATAACTGTTATATTCAAGTAATACTTTTCTTTACACCTTGAAATATAATGTTTAAAATTTGTTTATATAGTGATTTTTGTCATTGACAGAAAGAAGACCAATTAAGGTTTGTTTTTATAGTTATGAGCAATTGTGTATAGATGTAGGGCAATCAGACTTGTGAAAATTATCTAACTGGCACAACATGAATTAAAATGGACAAATACACAAATTTTGGAATGTATTTGGTCTGGACATATTTAACTTCCAGAAACTGAATCTTTGAAATACAAATGAAGTGTGGAAGAGGTCAGAAGACCAACACGAAACTCTTTATAAATCTTTATTCAATTAAGGTCAAAATAATTCAGAGATCAATGATGATAAAGTGAAATTGGTCATAACCAATGACACAATGTTCATATACATGTACATCAAGTTGTAAAATTTTGTAGTTTCTTAAATAGATGAAATTTGAAGTTATTATTTTATAACATATCAAACAAAATCATTTCTCAAATATGCTATAGATGTAATAAACGTTGAAAGCTGAAAATAATCAGACCCATCCCTGTTAAGGAAATATACCTGTTAGAATCAGTACCGTGTGACAATCAAGAAGAAATATTTCTTTCAAACATCACAAATGTCTTAGGCTGGTAAAACAGATCAGTGTCAGCATCTTCGTCAAATTATTACCTTTGATTTCGACAACGAACTGAAGATGGGTACTTTCGTGGAAATTTCAATTCAAATCATTGATACACATATAATCTTCCTAAGAAATTGAATAAAGTTATTAGTGAAAAAGTTTTACAATTATTTCAAACTTATTGTATAAAATACTACTGTATGAATATCTAAATAGATATTATATTTCATAATATATCATTTGAAGGTAGAAGGTATTTACAATAAAAAGAGATTTACTTCCTTGTTGTGGCACATCACCTAGAGACGATCAATTAGCAATTTTACCTAACCATATCGGGAAATAGGTATTTAGTCGGATCTTAACACGTACGTGTGATTTGTTTAAACCGGTTTTCGATAAAAAAAAAAAATATACGAAGAAATGTCAAAATGTTTAGGACTTAATTAAATCCGTATTTCGGTAAGATTGTGCAAGCATACGATTTTTATTGCGTCTTACACTTTGAGAAGCGAATAATCTGTAACTACTTTATTAAAATATTCTGTAAAAACGTTAATTTTGAGCTATGAAAGTCAAGTGGCTCGAGAAGTTTTCTGAGTTTTAAAAAAGTGCAAAAAAATATTTTTACAGTGGGTTAGCTTTCATTAGTCTTCACTATCTATAGATTAACAACTTTTGGTTATATTTATAATTCAGAATCATCATTGAACGTGGAGCGCGATTGCGCAGTTAATTAGTTATATGGATGTGCCATTTGTATGATGAGTGACATTCCGTGGTATTATGTGCCAATAGACCACTTTCGAGTTCATCCGTCACCGGAAAAAACTCGTCAATTATACGCGCCTTTATCATCGTCATTTGTGCGTTTAGGGGCGTCGTCACTTCCTTCCAATGTTGAGCGAGTGGTTGGAAAACTATAATTCTATAGTGTACGAATTATTCGGCAAATTGAATTCTCAAAATTGACAATCAACACTGCTGTCATTAGGGAAATGTCAGTAAGTACCTACAGAGCAACCATTATTTCTAGTTTATCCTGCACAAAGACGATCACTAAGACGCTTGATGAACGTAAATAGTGCAGGGAAACAGGCGAGCCCCTCTATCTGGTAAATGACGTCATAAAGGCGTGTATAATTGACGAGTTTTTGCCGGTGACGGATGAACTCGAAAGTGGTCTATTCGAAAAAGTTATACGAGAATTGTCTCCCCTTAACAGGTTCATTTTTTTTATAATTATGTTTAGGTTTCTGATATAATTTTGAATAATTACAAAATGAATCAATGCAATATATTTCAGTTTTTGTTATTGATGTATCAAAACAATTGATGTACGAATATAATTTCGTAAATTTGAAACGTTTAAACATTTTACATACCAATTTAAAGAACTTTTTTATTTTTTTTTAAATAGACTTTGAATAAGTATATGCATGAAATCACTTCCCTTCATGATAGATTGATTGAGAAATGAGCCAGAGTTATCTATTTGTAATCACAGAGAGGGACTAGGAAGCAAATTTTGATTGCAGCTAATTCATTGTTAAAACAATGATCCACTATAAACGAATGTTATTTTATACAAATATAAGGACTTAGTTAGATAAATCTACAAATTTTATTTGAAATTATGAATTTTTATTGCAATAGATTAATATGCTAGATCAAGTAATATCATTTAGGGTTTAAAATTGGTCTTTAACAGGTGCGAATTTCGACAATTAATGTAAGTAGCAAATGTTATTTAAAGTAAAAAGACACTCTGGGTCTTAGTTTAAGAATTTCATCACATGAATTATGTATTGTTTGTTTTGTGTAAGCAACCATCGATTGTGTTCAGTGAAAACCAATCGTATTATTGTTGTGTTTATTGTTTATTTTAGTCGTCGTATCGTATATATTCATTGACTACGAAAGAAGTCCAGTGATGTGGCACTTAGTCACTGATTAATGGCTTAACGGCATTTTTTTTGTGTCAGTACTCTAATTGGAAAAAATACATAATAAAACTATGTTGTGCTATATTTCTTGCTTAATTTAAGTCTAAACTATCATTGTTATTCCTTTGTATAGCATCTAATGTAGTGCAACAAGATACAATGAAGCAGTTTTATTATAACCACGCATACATTTGTTCGTGCCTATATTTATTTTAAATGGGTTATTGTTGCTTCATTTTATGTTGATAATATTTCATTTGCAAGGTATATTTTAATTGTCTTGTCTATACTTTGGTAATGTGGTACGTATAAGACACATCTACCAGTAAAAGAATAACCGCATATATTTACATATAGCCTTTTGTTAATTTATAAAGGTGTCGTAATTATAGACGGCGGTGTAGTTTTGTTATCATCTTTTGTACCTACATGCATGTCAAAACACATTTCCAGGGGCACAGCTAAAGGGAAACGGTACTATTTATTCTGTCATAGGCGACAATACTAACATTTTCTAAATTTACCACTTTTTATAATAAAAACCTGGATAAAACAGTTGTGTGTGGTGTTAGTACTTTATTATTCTATTTTAAAAATTGAAGCCAAATAGTATCATGACCAATTTCCAACGGAGCTGGTTTATGTTATACATGCCCACCGTCATTTTACACCAAATTTATGAAATTTTGGAAGCCTTTTCGAATAATTCTCTAGAAAATATTTCAATAGGTTTTAAAATTCATATTATAAATTTACATACTGCAGTTATTCATAGATAAATAAAACATATATTGTACCCTTACATCCAATCACAGCGCTCTTAATTTGACTTCCTACGCCCTGTCTTGGGTACACAAAAGGCCAACCTTATGCTAGGAAAATATAATACTACCGTTTTCCCTAGAAAGAAACGATGTGGAAGCAATTTATTTGGGATCCTATTATGCAGAAAAATGGTTTTTTTCTGTTTTCGGTCATAGGACGGTCAAAAGCGGAGCTATATGTAGATAAAAATTTATGAATGTAAAACTATTGATAAATCTTATGAATATAGTTATACATAAACAACACATATTTGTGATACAGAATTTACTCAAAATTGTCCAAAATCTGCTCTTCGAGTATGGGCAGAAACAAACTTCTCTATTACTTTGTCAACATTCACACTGAAATCCCGATGACTATGCAGTAACGCTAGTAAATGTCGTTGTTCGTTGTTGATCGTACATTTGTTTTCAATTACATACGTAGTACCGTGACTGATCGATCTCAGGGCCATCATGGCATGGTAGTACTCGCGAGATGTTATAAACCAGCGGACTTGTTCGGCATTGAGCGAACTCCAAATTGAATTCGTCAAAATTACATGCCAGAGGTCAGTTTCGTATGTCTCAGACAGTATTGAGATTTGTTCGTTTGTGATATTTCCTACAACACGATAAGGCAGATACAGCGCAAAGAAGCGATTTTCTGTGAACTTGACGCGACTCCACTCTCAAGTTCCCTTATCATGTGGTCTATGAACGCAAAAAAAAATTAGACTTTCCAATACTGTTTTGGCGTGGTTGCAGCACGGATGCAGGGTGATTGGCTCCGGTAGTCTCAGTGTCAGCCACATCGCCTCGGCATATTTTCAACGATATCGAAGGGTTCTGATAATTCTAATGTCGATTGGTACATCTCATTCCAAACTGCAAACTGATGAACTGTACACTGTAAAATGTGCCCCAAAACTACATATCTTAGACTGAGTATTACAAATTCAAATATTGTAAAAGATACAAGTTACCTTCCCATATTGTCATAATCTCCCCAAAAAAAATTATTTTGAAATCAAATGTCGTTATTTAATGATATTTCATCAATTAAAAAATGACACATAGGTGTTTCCTTTTAACATTCAATAAAATCAATTTATTTTGCCATTTCTTTTTTGCATGCCGAATCAATGTACACGCAACTTCGGAACTACGATCTTCTCTGCATGAACAGCTTCATCAACACTTGTATATAGGTTGTCAAACTAATGTCCAGTATAGGCGGAAAAGACACCAACACTAACAGTCTTCACACATTAAACAAATAGCATAATCATAATGGTCTTTGATAAAACATGCATCACGCTGTCTGATTCCGATTGACCAACTCATCTCTCTTCTGTTTGGTTTTTTTTGTGAAAACGACGTGGATGCACGTGCTGTCGTGCCTCCGGGTAGCTACGCCCCTGCTAAATGATTTCTGAGTTTTGTAAATATGCTAGGAATGAGATCCTCAGGACCAAATTCGAAAAAGTAACTCCGATGAAAATTTAATTTAGATTGGATACAATTCTCTTTAAAAACATTTTAGAGTGCGTGAAATCTGTGAGTATGCTATATCATGTGATTTGGTTTAACTATCTGTTTATCAAATACTTATTTTGTTGTTTTTTCTGTTTTACTGGCGTATATTCTTGTATTATTTTAGTTTTTCCATCAATAATGGAGATGGCCAAACGAAGAAAATCAGAACATGAAAATGACGAAGAAAGATCACTAAATACATCATTATCAGCGTTTCGTTTCCCAGATTTAAACATCAAAGTTAACAATGAAAATCTTTATGTGAACAGAGACCAGCTTATGGAAGAATCGCCAGTTTTCAGGACAATGCTGACCGGAAATTTTAAGGAGAAGGACGCTCGTGAGATTGAACTTCCTGATAAAGATCCAGCAACATTTGCTCTCTTTCTAAGACACACATTACCTGGTTTCGATGGATTGATTTTGTCAGGTATAAATTCATATAATAACATAAAAATTATAGTAAATAATAAAATAGTACTGTAGTTAATTTAAATAAATTTATTGATCATTCTTTCCCCCAAAAATTATAAGTGATCAGAAATGTAACAGATAGATTGTTGAGGCTTTCGAACGCGCACACTATTTATCAGCGTCATTTTTTTTGACTAAGCGTCCGGATGATGAGAAAATCTGACATGGCTCCATTTGGGTCATGTGTTCTCAAGGTAAATGTTCAACAATTCAAACGAAAAAACAAGGAACCTGTAACAAACCATGAAGAAAACATTAACAGTCTGCAACTACTGAATAACAGGCTCTTCACTTTTGACATTCAAATAAATAATTTGGATGGGTTATACATGTCTGAGAACTGGAAACTTAGACAGCGTTATCATTCAAACATATGAACAAACTGTAGAAATTAGTCAAATGGTTTTACTCATTTAACAACAACAAAACTTATGTTAAACAAAAGACAAAAAGAACCAATATAAGAGAAATCTCAGTCACTGAAAGTTAGTTGAATGAAAAACACAATTACTTAAGAACTATATTACACCTATCTACAGCCAAGCTTAGCGAAAGGTCACAGATATAATCAGTCAAACAAACTTTATTAGATTAACTCTTTAAGGAACGATCGTTTTTATTGGTCAATTAAAACTTTCGACCTCACACCTGCGAAAAAAGAACACAGTTACTATAACGTTGAATGAACTGATCAATATTCAAGTAGCTGGTCAAGGTCGTTTAAAGCTTCCATCGTGGTATTTGCGTACATGATTGTGTTCTTGATTATGCAATCACAATTCTAGCTTTTATAAATGTGCATGTGAAATTCATTGGTTTTATAATTTTCTGCAACTGATAGTAAAATTTGAAACTTCAAAATCTAAACAGTTTTTACATTGATGTGTCCTGTGGATCAAGGGACGACATCAAAAGTTCAATGAAAAATTTTAAAAAAATCAATCTACATATTTTTTCATTGACTCTCCCCTTCCAAGTTTCTTATTCTGTCTTTTCTTTCACTCAATGGACTCGACGAATTAGAGTTGTACTTAAAAAATAATAACGTACTTTTCTACAAGCACTTTTCATATTCTTTGACACGTTTTAGGTATTCGACATAGGATAATGATTTTTTTTCTGATTCCGTTTACTTGAGAGAAATAAATCCCGAAATTGTAAGTAAATTCATAACATGTTACCAACCGTGCTTTGTTTAAAAAAACGGAGATGTCAAACCATGGCACCGGGGAATTAAATATAGTTTATAAACTCCAGCTATATACTTCATGAGGTTTTGCTATTCTCGGTGGAAAATAAGTAAAATCACAAAAATACTGGACTTAGAAGAAAATCAATTCGGAAATTCCATAATCACATGGCAAAATCAAAAAATCAAACGCATCAAAAACGACTGGACAAAAACTGTCATTTTTCCTGACTTTGTACAGGCATTTTTAAATGCAGAAAATGGTGGATTAAACCTGGTTCTAAAGCGCTAACGCTCTCACTTAAATGACAGTCTCATCAAATTCCGTTATATTTACATTGATGCGTTAAATAAATAGACACAATACAAACGTAAATTGTATATTGTAAATATGTTAACGTAAATAGAAATAATAGGTTTTTTTAAAAGTGTTTATTTATGCATGTAGTCATCCTTAATTTCTTGATATTTTGTTTATCAGTTTATCAGACATGTTTCGTTGTGTATTTCATTTTAAATACGAATACATACTACATGTACTTTAGCGAATAGTTCAATAATGTTATCCTCTATCCTTAAAGTATAAAATTAAAAAATAAATGTTCGTCCATTTATAATCGAAAACAGTACATTTATATTTAAACAAAGAAGATGTGGTATGCTTGCCCTTCTGATCCCTTCTGTCCGGTGGGCGTGTGTTGTTTTACGGATGTGTTCTTAAAAAGTGACAAATCTTAACTGCGGGATAATACCTAGCTTGTATACTATAAATACATATATAAAAGAAGATATGGTATGATTGCCAATGAGACAACTCTCCACAAGAGACCAAAATAACATAGAAATTAACAACTATAGATCACCGTACGGCTTTCAACAAAAAGCAAAGCCCATACCGCAAAGTCAGTAATAAAAGGCTTCGAAATGACAATGTAAAACAATTCAAACGAGAATTGTTCCTTATAAACTACGACATTTCTCACAAGTATTAATTGATTAATTTGTTCAACACATGCAAAAGAAATAATCTTCGCCTATGTAATTTTTCAATTTATTGCAACAACATACCTTCACTGAATTCATTCAGGTTCACAAATGATACGATTAAAATTATTTTGTTTCTATTTTGGGGAACAATTTCCTGCGTTTATTGCACGCTTAGCTACTGTGTTTTTTAATAGCATGAAAAAATAAAAGAGGAATGTCAGTGCAACCAATCATTAATTATTGTAATGAATCAGTATTATGAGATACTTATTATAAGTGACTACGACATTGTTAGGATTATAACCTAACGTCAGTATAAAAATTAAAAGTGGTTTATATATTCATCCGTATAAAAGCGGCATATGCATTTTATTTTATCCCTATATTTCTCGTTATGCGGTACACGTTAATTGAGATGCTGCTGCATGCATAAAGAACTTAGAATATTACTTAATACAAAATATCAGTATAATATTTCAACCCCACTTTTTGAAGTTTACAACATATTTATTTCGCTGTGCACGAAACTGATACTCCTGTAACTACTAGTTATTATATAACTCGAACCCACATAAAACAACTAAGCTAATTAGTTCTTATGTTACAAAAATATGATTCAGAATCGAAAAGGACGTAAATTTGCGATATTGCGAGGCACTTCAAACTTGTGTTTCAATGCTCGAGCATAACGTATATTATATAACTCGAATTGCGATATTTAAATACAAAAAATTAGAGAAGAGGTTATGTGACTGCTGAGAAATGGGAAATTGATAATCGGGAAGTTAAAATCCTCCTATTTATCATAGATTTTAGTGTAAAGTCGTGTATCTGCGTCAATATTGAAAAATAGAACATGGAACGAACAAGTCCTTCTCATAAACATCTTTACTTTCCTTCAATCCGAACCGTAATATAAATTATCCTTAGCACACCCCTTATTTTATATATATTACTTGTTTTACAGCAGTAACAGCTCGTAGCATTTTACCGTTGGCACATGAATACCAGACGGATACATCATTGGTAAAAATCGACAAGGTATTAGCAGCATGCACTGCTGAAAATGAATACAAATCCGTAGACAAGTTAGTGGATGATATTCTAGAAGCTGAACTCTACTCTCTTTCGAAATATTTAACAGCTTGTATTGCAAATGCAAGCGTATTCTCTCCCACGGCGTTTCAAAGAACTGGTAGGTTTGACAAGATATCAAGTGATACAAAAGCAAACATTTTCATAATGAGATGTGCAGCCATGGACAAGATGGAATCAAAGATCAGCAATTGTATGAAAGTTTTAGAAAACGTTAGTTATTGTAATTGTAGGGAAAAATGTGACAACAAAAAAAAAGTTGAAAATGCAAAAAACATACTCAGATAAATGTACTACTACACGGCAGCATTGATGAGATTCATGAAACGAGTAATTGTTATTATTTGTTAATTAATTCATTACATTATCTTATGACATTAAAGTAATGTACTATTGAGCCATGTTTTCCAACAAATTTAGTTGTTTTGTTTGATTATTTTTTTCTTCTCAATAACATTCTGATGACTTCAATTTCATTCATGGTTTATGGAACATTGAAAAAATACAAAAAAAAACACTAAGTATAGCTTAAATATTATTCATATTTCATTGTCAATAAATTTGATTTTATTTAATAATGCAATAAAAGGCGAGTGAATTTTTCTTCTTAAAAAAACGTGTAGTTAACGACTTAATGCACAAAAATAACATATGGCTATAGTTTACATCACCAGAAAAAATATTTTCTGTATTGAGTTACCAAATGTGCAATATTATAAGAAAATTGGGATACTTACAAAATTCTTTTAAAATGACAAAAATGCACTACAAGTACAATATTTCTGAAGGTATCAATCTTTATATGCCAAAAATAAAATGAAAACATCAATTATAGATAATTGGATTTTTCGTCATATTTAAGTGCAATTAGTATACTATTGGTCAAGGAATAGATTTCAAATGAAGCTTTAGATGTTGCCCTATACACACCATTAGCTGCATACAGGGATCATTTTATCTTTATTTTTTATATAACACATGGATAGCATTTAATATTTGAACGACTTTATTAACTTAAAATGTGAAATAAAAGTGTTTAAAGAATATATCAGGTATATGCAGTAAAAATATGTTGTTTTTTTTTTAATTTCTAAAGTGTAAGACATGTTGAAAACTTCATTCTTGTGCAATAATCTAATGAATATTGTTTGCACCACGTGCCTTATCATAGCATTTTTTTTATGTTAGTATATTATAACGAATATGCAAATATAATACCATGCTGACTGATGTACTAAAGTTTTAACCTTTTTACATATTACGTCTCTTTTGTTTACACGTTATTGTTAGTACCCCTAATGCAGTTATTTTCGTGTGTTACACAAGAAAAAAAAAATGAAAACTAAAAAACCAGGTTGAATCCACCAGTATCAAGTCATTTTAATATGACAGGTATTATTCATTCAATTGCGTTTGAAGTGTATAAGCTTAAGCTTTTGTCATCAAATTATGAACCTTCCTCGTTGAATTTTCCATAAAGTTCGGAATGGTGTTATTCTTTGAATTTGTGTTAACCGTTGAAGAATATAAATATAGAACTGTGTTATCGGTATTTTCTAACCATGTCGGTTTTTCTTTAAATCAAAATGTTTAATAGCAAATGCCTCATGTGCATAAAGTTGTTCTACACTAAAAATCATATAAAAGAACTAGCTCATAAATCATCTTATCTTTCACATTCGTATAGAAAATAAAAATAGAATTCAAACCATAAACGACAAGACACAACACAATCTTCAACCAATTTACAAAAGCCACATCATAACTAAATACATGCATTGTGGATGTATGAATTTACGTATACTTCAAATGCAAATTCACACTCCAAAAACAGTCTTATTCAGGAAAAGGCGATGTAAATGATTGACCACATGCTAAGACGTGGTACTAATGTTGTTATGTAGATAAGATACAGACACAGACACATCATATATATTTACTAATTCATAGTGATGCCCATTAAATTTTCGGAGAGTCATTCTTAATTTTCTTCCTCATTACTCTGTTAAAGCTGTGTCCGCGAAGGAACACACTCCCGTATATATATATATATGTTTCGATCCCTAACATCACTGAAGAGACATTTATTGTCGAAATCCGGATATGGTGTACTAAAGAAATATTGACGCCGAAGTTTGTGGCTCTACATCCTGTCCACAAGTTAACAATTTTTTTTTTTTTATCGTGACGTATTAAATTTATATTGAGATCCATTTTGTAACATCTTGTGATCAATTTTATTTGGCAATCGCCAATGGCAGTCAGCAGGGTTAAAGAACATCAGTTGTTCGACCTGTTAGTCAAATGCGTTTTGTTTAAATATACTTTTTCACTCTTTTGGTCTTTTGGAAAATGTTGTTTGTGCTGTTTTTAGACCCTTCTACAACGAAATTTGTTTGACATGCACACGTATAAAAATTGCGGTTTTTATCCAACGCAATCATAGGTTTGAACGTAGTTTTCAATTTAGACTCGTTTATATTTTTTGTTTGGGCATGTATCATATTTTCCCTCCAGATTATATGATCCGTTCATCCTATATATTGACTCTTAAAATTCAAGAGTTAATCTAAAAATGAGGGTACTTTCTCTAAAAATGAGGGTACTTTTTATATGGCCTTCCAAATACCGTTTCGATCCCTAACATCACTGAAGAGACATTTATTGTCGAAATCCGGATATGGTGTACTAAAGAAATATTGACGCCGAAGTTTGTGGCTCTACATCCTGTCCACAAGTTAACAATTTTTTTTTTTTATCGTGACGTATTAAATTTATATTGAGATCCATTTTGTAACATCTTGTGATCAATTTTATTTGGCAATCGCCAATGGCAGTCAGCAGGGTTAAAGAACATCAGTTGTTCGACCTGTTAGTCAAATGCGTTTTGTTTAAATATACTTTTTCACTCTTTTGGTCTTTTGGAAAATGTTGTTTGTGCTGTTTTTAGACCCTTCTACAACGAAATTTGTTTGACATGCACACGTATAAAAATTGCGGTTTTTATCCAACGCAATCATAGGTTTGAACGTAGTTTTCAATTTAGACTCGTTTATATTTTTTGTTTGGGCATGTATCATATTTTCCCTCCAGATTATATGATCCGTTCATCCTATATATTGACTCTTAAAATTCAAGAGTTAATCTAAAAATGAGGGTACTTTCTCTAAAAATGAGGGTACTTTTTATATGGCCTTCCAAATACCGTTTCGATCCCTAACATCACTGAAGAGACATTTATTGTCGAAATCCGGATATGGTGTACTAAAGAAATATTGACGCCGAAGTTTGTGGCTCTACATCCTGTCCACAAGTTAACAATTTTTTTTTTTTTATCGTGACGTATTAAATTTATATTGAGATCCATTTTGTAACATCTTGTGATCAATTTTATTTGGCAATCGCCAATGGCAGTCAGCAGGGTTAAAGAACATCAGTTGTTCGACCTGTTAGTCAAATGCGTTTTGTTTAAATATACTTTTTCACTCTTTTGGTCTTTTGGAAAATGTTGTTTGTGCTGTTTTTAGACCCTTCTACAACGAAATTTGTTTGACATGCACACGTATAAAAATTGCGGTTTTTATCCAACGCAATCATAGGTTTGAACGTAGTTTTCAATTTAGACTCGTTTATATTTTTTGTTTGGGCATGTATCATATTTTCCCTCCAGATTATATGATCCGTTCATCCTATATATTGACTCTTAAAATTCAAGAGTTAATCTAAAAATGAGGGTACTTTCTCTAAAAATGAGGGTACTTTTTATATGGCCTTCCAAATACCGTTTCGATCCCTAACATCACTGAAGAGACATTTATTGTCGAAATCCGGATATGGTGTACTAAAGAAATATTGACGCCGAAGTTTGTGGCTCTACATCCTGTCCACAAGTTAACAATTTTTTTTTTTTTTATCGTGACGTATTAAATTTATATTGAGATCCATTTTGTAACATCTTGTGATCAATTTTATTTGGCAATCGCCAATGGCAGTCAGCAGGGTTAAAGAACATCAGTTGTTCGACCTGTTAGTCAAATGCGTTTTGTTTAAATATACTTTTTCACTCTTTTGGTCTTTTGGAAAATGTTGTTTGTGCTGTTTTTAGACCCTTCTACAACGAAATTTGTTTGACATGCACACGTATAAAAATTGCGGTTTTTATCCAACGCAATCATAGGTTTGAACGTAGTTTTCAATTTAGACTCGTTTATATTTTTTGTTTGGGCATGTATCATATTTTCCCTCCAGATTATATGATCCGTTCATCCTATATATTGACTCTTAAAATTCAAGAGTTAATCTAAAAATGAGGGTACTTTCTCTAAAAATGAGGGTACTTTTTATATGGCCTTCCAAATACCGTTTCGATCCCTAACATCACTGAAGAGACATTTATTGTCGAAATCCGGATATGGTGTACTAAAGAAATATTGACGCCGAAGTTTGTGGCTCTACATCCTGTCCACAAGTTAACAATTTTTTTTTTTTATCGTGACGTATTAAATTTATATTGAGATCCATTTTGTAACATCTTGTGATCAATTTTATTTGGCAATCGCCAATGGCAGTCAGCAGGGTTAAAGAACATCAGTTGTTCGACCTGTTAGTCAAATGCGTTTTGTTTAAATATACTTTTTCACTCTTTTGGTCTTTTGGAAAATGTTGTTTGTGCTGTTTTTAGACCCTTCTACAACGAAATTTGTTTGACATGCACACGTATAAAAATTGCGGTTTTTATCCAACGCAATCATAGGTTTGAACGTAGTTTTCAATTTAGACTCGTTTATATTTTTTGTTTGGGCATGTATCATATTTTCCCTCCAGATTATATGATCCGTTCATCCTATATATTGACTCTTAAAATTCAAGAGTTAATCTAAAAATGAGGGTACTTTCTCTAAAAATGAGGGTACTTTTTATATGGCCTTCCAAATACCGTTTCGATCCCTAACATCACTGAAGAGACATTTATTGTCGAAATCCGGATATGGTGTACTAAAGAAATATTGACGCCGAAGTTTGTGGCTCTACATCCTGTCCACAAGTTAACAATTTTTTTTTTTTTTTATCGTGACGTATTAAATTTATATTGAGATCCATTTTGTAACATCTTGTGATCAATTTTATTTGGCAATCGCCAATGGCAGTCAGCAGGGTTAAAGAACATCAGTTGTTCGACCTGTTAGTCAAATGCGTTTTGTTTAAATATACTTTTTCACTCTTTTGGTCTTTTGGAAAATGTTGTTTGTGCTGTTTTTAGACCCTTCTACAACGAAATTTGTTTGACATGCACACGTATAAAAATTGCGGTTTTTATCCAACGCAATCATAGGTTTGAACGTAGTTTTCAATTTAGACTCGTATATATATATATATATATATATAAACATAAGTACGTCTGAGTCAGTGACAACTCTACAACAGATGTATCCATCGGAAAAGAAAAAAGAAATATAGTACAGGATCAATAATGACAAACATATACAATAACGATTTCTAAGATGTCATACCAAATGATCAATTATAACATCTTCTGAAAGTGCTACTGCATCTAGCAAATTTTAGATAATGACACTTTTCCTGTCATGCTAAAGGTTATGTGGAACATTCCTTAAAATTAGTCGATGAGAAGAATAAAAAACATTGTTCATACATGCTTATTTGTTCTTTTCAATAAGCATATGCAGCAAACAAATATAATAGGTAAAAATGTCACAAATAAGAACGCAACAGCAAAACGAACCCCACCAAAGACTGGGTGTTATGTCGGTTGCTCCGGAAAGGTAAGCAACATAAAGAACATATCTGATATCATCTGTGACACGAATATTCCCTAACGGTCAACCAACTCATGATGGCGTCCGTAAAATTTACGAAGTGATGATTTCAACTTTTAATGATTAATGATAAAAAGTATTTAGGAAAAATTCTATGAGTTTTTGGCTGAATATAAATTATCATCCAGATTGTAAGTGTGTTTAATTCTATTTGATGAATGTCTAACGAGTTTCTATTTTTAAACTCAAAGTTTCCGTATTCAAACTCTCATCGAAAATCAGTACGGTCGACAAACTTCTGTCAGACTGATACGAATGAGTCCAACAACAAAAGGTAAGCATTTTAGACACCATTTTGTAGATAAATCAATTAAGATTTATGGCACAACAAGTTTGAGTTAGGTTGACAACCAAGAAATCGAAATA
This sequence comes from Mytilus trossulus, assembly GCF_036588685.1. Classification (NCBI taxonomy): domain Eukaryota; kingdom Metazoa; phylum Mollusca; class Bivalvia; order Mytilida; family Mytilidae; genus Mytilus; species Mytilus trossulus. The sequence continues at coordinate 7,639,200 of NC_086381.1, read as the reverse complement.
TAACTGAACTTCGCGACTACGTGACATTTTTTCTACATGCGAGTTTAATCAGTACCATGTGTCATATTGAAGTATACAGGAGAGAATAAAATCTGAGACAAGTGCCTGTGGTTCCTTCATTTCTGTATTTTTTTCTACACCTTATATCTTTTTAATCATTGTGCTCAATTCTATATTTTGTGTCAATGTGATCTATCCTGTAAATCACACCCCCAGCCTCATAAATCTAATTTAACTACGTGTTATTGCCTGGAAATTACAGTCCTAATCTTAAATACATGTGTTCTTTATTTGTCTCCTGCTAATCATTTCAAATCTTATTTTTGTATTAAATGACTACAGACGCCATAAAAACAAGTTTCTTTATTTTTTGTGAATATGTAAGATAAGGGAGAATACTGAGTGAATATTTGAGTAGATAGTTCACTTGATAAGTCTTTTGTGTGTTGTAAGAATAAAAATCTATTATTAAACTATTCCATAAATAGTTTTACTTCCTTTATATAGTACGTACGCCATAAATTGAAAAAGTAAGTAGTTATTTAAACGTTCACTATAAAAGCCAAATATTTTTTTTAATTAGATTTAAGAGATGAGACAGGTCTAGCAAATGTCATTTTCCCATTTTGCCATGATTTTTTAACGATGTTTTTTTTTTATTACGAAGCAACACTTTAATTCCTCAATTTACATATGGAAGAAGACATATGTCTGACATTTTTGTGTGAAAGATCTGTGTCTGTACAATGTCTAAGACAATAACAATCAAAACCAAGGAGTAAATACAGACTTAAAAAGCCAAAGGACATTAACATCAACAGTTATGAATAAGAAATAAAAAATAATAATTCTTAACCAAATGTAATTGACATCGAAATACTAGGAAGGTCTCATGTTTAATTCAGTTTAAAGAAGTTTTTATGGCATGCCACAAAACCAGGTTCAACCCACCACCTTTATTCCCCTTTAAAAGTGTCCTGTACCAAGTCAGGAAGATGGTCATTGTTATATTATTGTTCGTTTCTCTGTGTGTTGCATTTTAACGTTGAGTCGTTTGTGTTTCCTCTTATTTTTGAGATATTGAGATAAGACGTAGCACGGTACTTGTCTATCCCAAATTCATGTGTTTGGTTTTCATGTTATATTTGTTATTCTCGTGGTGTTTTGTCTGATGCTTGGTCCGTTTCTGTGTGTGTTGTTCTCCTCTTATATTTAATGCGTTTCGCTCGGTTTTGGTTTGTTACCCCGATTTTGTTTTTTGTCCATGGATTTATGAGTTTTGAACAGCGGTATACTACTATTGCCTTTATTTAGCGATATATATTAATTATGAAACAGTCACTTTAAGTCCTACGTTCATATCGAAGAGAAACAAATTAGATGAATTTCTATTTGTGTAACTAGTAACAATATGCAAACTGTGCATAATGTTTTCAAGATCAAGTAATTTAATGTAAAATACATGTACCGTAGACCCATTGCCTACATTTTCAACGTTTTTCTTTTGCGCTAGTGAAATTTGAATCCTTCCTTTTATATCGAGGATAAATAGTTTCTATGAAATCTGTTTATACTATCTGTATGCATACCTGCATACCTCACACCACATCTTCCTATATCTATCTACTGACATATAATTGTCAGCAAGTTGTAATTGATATTGACAGAATAGGAAAGGTATTCATACGATCTTCGATAGTTCTTTGCATTATTTTTTTGGCAATATTGAACTACAACTTGACATCAGATGGGTTAGGGAATATAACCTTGCAGCTAGAATTTCAAATTTCATATTTGGTGAAATTATAACCCATAGATATATTTGACAGATTAAAAAGGGACTCATTCCAAAGGCCATCTGTGTATGCTTCCATATAGGAAGAGACCATCCCTGGTACGTTGAGTCTTCTGTTTGTATGAAATACATAGTTTACTTAAAAGTTACAAGAAAAAAGTAAAGATTTTGGCAATTAAACCCGTTAGAAAAAGAAATATAGTACAGGATCAATACTGACAAAAATATTCAATAACGATTTCTAAGATGTCATACCAAATGATCAATTATAACATCTTCTGAAAGTGCTTCTGCATCTAGCAAATTTTAGATAATGACACTTTTCCTGTCTTTTCAAAACCATTTGCTCTTTCAAAAAATTAGAGAAATGATAAATTATTTATTTGTCATTTTTATGTAAATTAGATGCATATGTAAACGTCACATATATGAGGGACTAACAAACTTAGCATAAGAAGCTTATATCTGATATGTGTTGATATTAACACATATTTAAAGAGTATTCATTTGTTTTTATTATTGTAGTATCATGTGTCAAAAATTTATCAACGATTGCACTTTACAAACAGTTATAAATAAATCTTTAAGAGGAAATAATGATAATTTTTTATCGTTATAAACGATAATTGTTGCTAGTTTGTAAGGTTAACTAAACGAATTTTAACTTCTCCTTTTACTCTTTTTCTTTAAAGAAACCACTGACGCTCATATCAAAATAATTATGAAGCCAAACAAGTACAAAGTTGAAGGTTTTAAAATTGTCCTTTCTATATTAATTAATATTTCTAAAGTTTGTCAAACTTTTGTTGTAGATATCGTATACCTCTTTGAATAATTCAATCTAGAGAGATGACGGCTAAAAGAATCAAAACAGAAAATGTAGTTGAGGAGTCCAAGCCTGCGTTTCAATTCACGGATTTCATAATTAAAGTTGGCAATGAAAAGTTTTATGTAAACAAACGCCAGCTTATGGCTGAGTCGCCAGTTTTCCTGGCGATGCTGACCGGAAATTTTAAAGAAAAAGACACCAGAGAAATAGATCTTCCAGAAAAAGACCCAACAGCATTTAGCCATTTTCTAAGACATACATTGCCTGGTTTTAAAGGATTGATATTGCCTGGTAAGTTTATGCTTGATAAGAATTGATTGAAAAAAATATAATTGCGTTGTAAGTTTTATAATTGTATCTGGTTATGTGTTTTGACTTTTTAAGTCAAAGATGAATTTACAAGCTGGATTGTATTTAAATACCCTCACCCTTTCTTAATCGTTGTGAAGATATCACAATTGTTTATAGATATCAATTTCAGTTTTACTGTTTGACATTTTTCACTATTATGCCCGTTTGTTTTTTACACACTATTGTTAATATAATGAATTTAATTAAAATTATGACATAATCATGATATCTAGGCAGTCTCCATAATCATAATAAATTCCACAAATTTACCTGTATTTACCTGTAAAATGAACACACAAATATGTTATAGAAACCTGAGTGCAAATGATTTTGAATGGTTATGCGTGCGTATATGATACATGTACACCTGTTTTTTAAACTACCGGTATCTTCCGTAATGTATGGAGCAAACTACTTGAATATTGTATAATTCTGTAGTTTGCTTGCGGACGTTATTTACTTTAAAAATATTGACAACATTTTAATCAACGGAAAAAATCATTTATTAACATAAGATGATGCTCTAGTCTAAAAGAGGCTTAAACCGTAAATTTCACCGATTTGTAACTCTAAAATCTTAAATTCGATTTAAAAACATACTTAAACGTAAACGTCAACGTGTCTTAAATATTTATAAAAGTCTAAAATAATTAATTTACGATACATAGACTCGATAATATGTATCTGAATTTCTCAAAAATCAAGGTGACCTCCGGACATGTAACCCAGTATAAATATAAATATAGCTATAAATTGATAGCAAACACGTGCTATTAGATATGCCTAGTTCTTTTTGATTTCATATTATAGAAAGGTTAAATGAATATGTTAATCGTCGGTTTTACATGTATTAGACTGTGCGTCAAATCAGTCAAGTAAATTGGTTACCCTTGTTTTGCTTTCAATGTTGACACTATTGTCCTCTTTATAGCTGAACACCCTTTGTTTATGCGCAACCAATCTACAGCTATAGAAGGTGACATAAATACGGTTTTAATGAGATCGAATTATTCACTCGTGAAAGTGAATATGTCATCATTAATGTTTCTTAGTGTATTGTTCTAATCTTTCTAAAAACCGACCGTATACTAAAAGTATTCCGCAATCTCTCTTTCATTAATTATGAAGAGAAAATGTTGCTAGCAATTCATTTTTATTCCAAGTTAGTCGTATCCGTGCCTATTTCATAACGTTACCTAGTCTTCGTACTTTAAAAAAAATGGTTACTTCAGTTACTAAATCTTACAAAAAACCTCCCTTTTTCGCCTAGTAATAATGCTTTTTACGTTTATTTTTATAAAAAAACTATGACAACCGTTGAAATATTTAATAAATCTTTGTTTTTTTATAAAACCAGTTTGGTGACAAGCATCTGTCTTTCCTTACAGCCTGAACTATATAACAGTGTAACTTTTTCGTCTTACGATACACACTTTATCATGTATAATTATGAAATAATTATTATTTTTCAGAAAAGACAGCTCATCTTATTTTACCTTTGGCACATGAGTATCAGACTAAAACGACATTGTTAAAAATCGACGAGGCATTGGCGGCGAGTGTGGACAAAAAGGAATACAAAAATGGCAATGAGCTAGTTGCCGAGATTTTAGAAGCCGAATTTTATGAACGTCCAAGATATTTACATGCATGTATTAAGAAGGCATACACACACTCTTACAGTGAACTTTCAAATGCACTAAAATTTGATTGTATATCGAGTGATACCAAATTCACCGTTTTGTCGAAGAGATGTGAAAAGTTGGAGTCGGGGATAAGCCAATACCTGTATGAATTGAAAAATATTACGAAGAGTCTATGTTATAATTGCAAATTATCACAACAAGGGCGGATCAACGAAGCAGCAAATGCATTGCTAGGCAAATAAACATAGATAATGGCTTGAATTTTGGATTTTTGCATCTGCTGCTTTGTGCTAATTTTAAATTTTAAATCTAAATTTTGTAACAAACTAACCTTTATGTGCTTTTAATGTGCATAATAATTTGTCGTTCCTTTTGTCTTTTTATCTCTTAAGCCATTATAAGCGCACGTTTCAGTGTATGTTGAATATGTTAATTGCTTCACATAACTTTTGTGCTGCATGTTTATATACTGATATGTGTGTATGACTTGATGTAGGTTTTGTTTTAATTGTTGCTCCGTTGGTTTTGAAAACTCTTCTGAGCTTATGTTTGTACTTGTATTGTATATACCCACTCTAAATACAGCTTTATGTCTTATGTCTAATGCAGTAAATATAACTGCATATTGTACTACGAATCAAACAATGCTGGACTGTTATTTGTTCTCTTACAATTTTCAACTGGTGCAGCTGCCCAGAAATAAGGTGCATAACTTGAAGGTGAGCATATATACGTACTTGATTTGTCTTAATACTCTGAACTTAGTCCAACAGACTTGATTTTCCTCCACTACTTCTGAGCCAGATGAAAATGACAACATATATTTGCAGAGGACGACAGTTATATACATGTAATAATTGACAATTCATAACATATGTACAACTGTCTGCCAGGTGAGGTTTATATTGTTAAATAATTGAATATCATTCACCTGTAATTTACAACTGCACAATTGGCGCAAATGAAATAAAATTTAAAAGAACTAGAGCTGTTTTATATATTTTGTGCGGTCCTGAAGATAACCATGTTGTAAAATCATAGCGATCAACAACTAAGAGTAAAGCACAGCTAGAAAATTCACAATATAGAAATCTAACAAAAGTTTTGACTTTTATCAAACTTTGAACATTTACATACTTATTGAAATATAAAAACAAAAAGGTCAAACTTCCATTTGTTTTTATTTTGATAACAAATACTGTATACATAAACAACAATTTATCTGATATATAATGGTAATCGATGGACAGGGGATATATAGAGGTAGTGATGTGAATTTCTTAAATTGAAACCATTTTAGAATAAATAAGCTATAAAATCTTCAACCAACATCACCAGAGTATCACATTGGGGGTAGTACAGTTTAACAAAAATATGGAATCTATTTATACCTATATTTGGATCTCAACCCTATTTGAAAAGAATTCAAGTTCATAGATTTTTGGTAAGTTGAATCAGGAACATATATATATATTGATCACAGTCAGCCACACGTTGATTAAATGTTTTTATACAATGGGTTCGGGTTAGATATACTGTTCCACGGTTGAAAAAGTTTGATCAGCTTCATATTACAGTACAATTTCATTCTGTATATAATTTGAGAGTGTATAAATAGATATCATTAATAAAAAGTTTGAACTTAAAAAAATGTAAGCATTTTACAAAAATGAAACCAAATGTATATAGGAATAGTATAAAGTCATTTTGAAATAAGAGTAAGGAAGTCATTTATCATTTATAAATTCTGTGGTTCAGTTTTCATTTAATGGTATGAATTTAAACTGAATGTGTATATCTTTTTAATTACAAAGCAAAAGTTTATTTTGCATTTAATAGGTTTTGATTTAATAAGATGACATTTCTGCAATAACGTTGTTATCTTTAGAATTAAAATGAAATTGTTTTTTGTTCATTTTTTTACATAAATAAGGCCGTTAGTTTTCTCGCTTGAATTGTTTTACATGGTCTTATCGGGGCCTAGCTTTTATAGCTGAATATATGCAGTATGGGCTTTGCTCATTGTTGAAGACCGTACGGTGACCTATGATTGTTAATGTTTGTGTCATTTTGGTCTTTTGTGGATAGTTGTCTCATTAGCAATCATACCACATCTTCTTTTTTATATTTATAACAGAAAAAAAAGGTTTATTGATTATTGAAATGCAAAATTGCTAAAGACAGCTTTATCAAAAATGAAGAGAAAGTTTTCAATCAAAACAATTGTAAATATTTCTTTATGGGACAAAAATTAAGTTAAAAGTTTAAACCTGATGAAGAAAGAGTCAAAACTTTAAAAAATGAATAAGACTTAAGACAGACAACAAATGAAATACAGAAATAGTAGAGAGTTGTCTTCCCCCGTCCATGTACTGTGATGAAAAACATGATTTATATTTGAGCAAATGTAGTTTGTAAAATGTATGTCACATGTATTGAGTGTCTATTATATGAACATAACAAATATGATTTTACAAGTACAAGGTGTATGCTAATCGAACAGGTGCACATGTTTCTGAATTAGTTTATAGAATTGAAATGTTTTGAGGTCAATAGGCATAAATGAAAAAAAGGTCAATATGCATATATGCCTGACGGGCCCTGTGAGGGCATTCGCCAGGCTAGGTCATTTAAAAAAACTTAAGTAACTATAGGTTACTGCACGGTCATCAACCATGAACAAAGCCCATACCCCATAGTCAGCTATAAAAGGCCCCGATGTGACAATGTAAAACAATTCAAACAAGAAAACTAACGGCCTTATTCATATTTAAAAAAATGAATGAAACACAAATATGTAACACATAAGCAAACGACAACCACTGAATTACAGGCTCCTGACTTGGGACAGACACATGCATAAATAATGTAAATGTATAAAAGAGGGGCGAAATATACCAAAGGGACAGTCAAAGTCATAAATCTAAAACAAACTGACAACGCCATGTCTAAAAACGAAAAAGACAAACAGACAAACAATAGTACACATGACACAACATAGAAAACCCAAGAATAAACAACACGAACCCCACCAAAACTAGGGGTGATCTCAGGTGCTCCGGAAGGGTAAGCAGATCCTGATCCACATGTGACACCCGTCGTGTTGCTTATGTGATATCAAATCCGGTAAATAGTCTAATTCGGTAGGTCACATTCATGAAAGGGAAGGGGAATGCAGTTACGACATAAGGAACATATCCGATATCATTTGTGAAACGGTTATTCAATAACGGTCAACCAATTCGTGATGGCGTCCGTAAAATTTACGAAGGGATGATTTCAACTTCACCATTTGAAACTCTTGATTTAATAGCTTACTTGTAAGCAGCAACGCTCTATCAAGAAAATCATGATAGGAAATGCATGCACGGGAATACCGTATCAATTGGGAGATACATACCCCGTATGCAGGTGCTGCTGGAATGTTGATACTTAGAAATAGAAAGTTCACAATTGGAAAGCTGAGATCATCTCTTTATCCTCACTTGTTCTTCTTTTTATGTATTATCACTTAGTGACTTTTAAAAGGTGGCACTGGATTTAATTTGTATTTTATGATAAAACTGTAGGTAAAGAAATGATTATGTGCTATTATCTATACTTATTGCTTACATTCTGATGATTCACGATCGTCTACTAAAACGTTCGCCTTTTGTAGCTGTATTATAGCAGTTAAGGTAAAGCAAACATACTAAAGGAACAGTAGCCTTTTTTACGCACATTCAAAAGCACATACGTTCATGCTTATTCTATATTTTTTCGAAACTGATTTTGGTCGGTTGCTATAACGGCCATTAGAAGTGACTCTGATTTATAGAATTTTTCTTACTGTTCGGGCATTATATATTTACTCGGTTTGCCGTTTGCTAAAAGTTTGGTCTGTTTTAATTACTGTATTATTCATACTGTAACAGGTCGTTTTGAAAAAAAATTCACGTACAACAAAGTACGGACAACTGTTATTTCTAACCTTTATATAATGGTTATATTGACTCGATATCTTATCTCAATCTTATCCTTCGTGATTACTGTTCAGTACTTTAAAGATTAAAGTAGTCGATCACATTGCATTCATCGCAGATACATATTTGAAACTATACAGTTATAACACCATCATGATATATAGGTGTAAGACAAATGGAGATAAAAGTCAAAAGTGTGTGTGTCATAACTACAGGATGGCCCTTTTCCCTAACTGGGCATCAGTTACGGTATGGCACAAATTATAATTCACCATCATGATCATTGGCAACATACTAAATTAAAGAGCTGGAGAGCACGCCTCTATCGTTAGGATCTCAACATCAATAACAATTTACTCGATTTTCGAAGATTATGACACATCTGATAGGCTATCATCTTTCAACTCAATCTAATCCCAAACATCATGAAATACATAAATTTCAAAATAGATAAATGTGTTTGTACACCAATCTCCCTTCTTCAACTTCCCGTTTATCGAATGCAGCGGATGTTTTATTAGTGACTGGTCACTGTTTTCATGATCTGTATATGAATTATTATTTATTTTTTTTAATGTGAGATTAAAGACTCAAAACACTGGTGCAAATGATATGTGGTAATACAAAAGTTAATAATATTAAAATCAGGACAGATGAAGTTAGTTAAAAAGACCATCATGACACTGACTTTGTATTTGCAAAACATGTTAAAACATACATGAACGAGAACTACATTTTAAAGAGAAAAAAAAATAATAATTATATTATAAATGTAATGAATGTATATCATAAGTAACTATTTTTGATTTTTATTATTAACTCTTCTCCTCTACAGAGAGAGTCTGTCTACAATATCTTCAGACATAAATATTAAAAACAATTATAGAAATACATGTATGTACACACACGCAACAACTGATATATGTATACATTTCCTAAGAAAATGAATAATTTTATGAATATAAACAAATGTATTATTATTATGTGTATGTACTTTATTCTATACATCACTAATCTCTGTAGTACACAGTTACATGCAACTCATATTTTTATGACTTATATTTACTGGTCTTAGTGTATGCTTATTTTATTGATCATTGTAAGCACACATGATTTATACAAAAAAAACTTGAAAATTTCAACATGGAATATCAATGGTTATATAAGTAAGGGAATTAACAAATTTGAAGATGATACTTTTGTTGCCAATCTTTTACAGCAAGACATTTTTTGCTTGCAAGAAACCCACTGTGATCTGGATAATTGTTTAGAACTTCCAAATTTTCAAAGACCGGTTCATCTTATAAGACCTAGAACCAAACCTAGTGGGAAAAGACATGGTGGCTTGTCAGTATATATACTTAATACAATAAGACTAGGTGTTAAATTTTTAGAACATGCCACAAATGATTTTATATGGTTAAAGTTAGACAGAACATTCTTCGGGTTTCAGGAAGATTTATACATTTGTTTTGTATACAATCCATCTGAAAATTCTTCCTACTATAGAAAATTGAATTATAATATTCTTGAAATGATTGAAAATGATATTGTAAAATATTCCCAATCAGGAAAAATCATGATAACAGGAGATTTAAATGCAAGAACTGCTTGTGAAATTGATTATATCCAAACGGATTCAGACAAACATATTCCATTATTTGACAATTACAAATGTGATTCTAGTCTAATTCAAAGAAAAAGTAAAGATAGTTCTATAGACACTAGGGGCAGACAACTCCTATCTCTATGTATATCGTCATCATTGCGTATCCTTAATGGCAGAACAATGGGTGATTTAATGGGTGCACACACTTGCTTCCAACCTTTAGGAAGTAGTGTTGTCGATTGTGTTTTAGCATCTGAGGAACTCTTACCAAATTTCACATATTTTCACACTCATAATTATTTACCTGATTTGTCAGATCATTGTCAGATCTCATGCATGTTAAAATGCAACACAAAAATTTATGAAAGAAACTTAAATCTAGCTTTAATGCCAGATAAATATATATGGGATGATAACTCAGTCTCAGCATTTCAAGATGCCATAAATTCAAATAAAATCAAATTTTTTTTTTAGACAGTATAAAGATAAAAGTTATGACCAAGATTCAATTGATAATGCCGCAGAAGATTTAAATAAGATTTTCCTAAAAGCTGCAGATTTATCATTAAAGAAAATTATTAGAAAACCAAAAAACAGCAAGAAGAAAATTAAAAAGAATAGAGAATGGCAAGATCAAGATATAATAAATTTAAAACAAAACTCATATCGAAAATACAAATTAATGCAAAATCACAACACAGATCCTTATGTACGAGGGTCCTTTTTTAAATGCCTGAAATCGTATCGAAAAGAAAGAAGAGTAATATAAGACAATTCAAACAAGACATCATGAATAAACTCGATAATGTGTATGATCAAAATCCCAAAGCCTATTGGCAACTACTAGATAAAATTAAAAATATCTCAACTAATAGTCAAAACAAATCTGAGAATACTATTGACCCATCTGAATGGTAAGAATACTTTCAAAAATTAAATAAGAATGAACAATATAGTGATGATTTGATTAAGAAGAAACTTGAATCATTCCACAATGAAAATGTTTTAATGAACTTGAATACTTAATAACACCTAAGGAAATAGAAAAAGCAATAAAAAGTCTTAAGAATTCTAAATCGAATGGATTCAGCATGATCTCGAATGAAATGGTAAAATATAGCCAAACCGTTTGTATCCCTCTAATACAAAAACTCTTTAATTTAGTATTTTCAAGTATTATTTACCCAAAGTTATGGGGCCAAGGCTTTATCACCCCCTTCACAAGTCTGGATCTAATCATGATCCATCAAACTACAGGGGCATTACTATTGCTGATAACATAGGCAAGTTATTTAATTCAATTCTAAATAACAGGTTGACAAAATTTTTAAAAACTAGAAATATAATTAGAAGTGAGCAAATTGGTTTTACTAAAGGATGTCGCACAACTGACCATATGTATGTGTTAAATACCATCATTCAAAAATTTGTGAAAAATAATTCGAAGCCTCTGTATGCATGCTTTGTAGATTTTAAGCGTGCATTTGATTCAGTTTCACATCTCCACCTTTTTTATAAACTTAAAAGTATAGGTGTTGGAACAAAATTTTATGACATTATAAAATGTATGTATGAAAACACAGAAACTTGTGTAAAAATAGACCAACACAGGACAAACCTTTTTAAATCAAATATAGGAGTAAGACAAGGGGATAATCTCAGTCCCTGTCTCTTTAATATATATTTAAATGATTTGCCAACCTATTTTGACCAAACATGTGATGCAATCCCATTAAATACACATCCCTTAAATATGTTAATGTATGCTGATGATGTAGTTCGTTTATCATCATCAGAGCAAGGACTTCAAATTGTGTTAACAAATTAAAAAAAAATTACAGTTGATTATAAAATGACAGTTAACACAAAAAAGACCAAGGTTCTTGTATTTAACAAATTAGGACGACTTAAAAATATTAAAATATCATTAGGAAACCAGACTTTAGAATGTGTACAGAACTACACATACTTAGGTATAAATTTTTCATCATCTGGGAGTTTCCAAAAAGCAAAGAAAGAACTTTATAACAAAGGAATGAAAGCATATTTCAAATTAAGGAGGACCTTTTCAGTGGAAAGCCCAAAACCTAGTACTTTATTACACATCTATAACCATACAATCCGACCAATCTTGGTGTATGGATCTGAAATTTGGGGTTATATACCTCATAAGAAACAAATACATTTGGATAACTTTATATCAAAAGAAACTGATTATCTTGTACTAGAGAAAATTCATACTAAGCTTTGTAAATTTTCACTTGGAGTTAATATAAAAACATCAAATATGGCATGTAGAGGAGAACTAGTTTCAATCCCTACACTGTATTATGTAATAATGAATATGATAAAATATTGGATCCATCTTATGAAAGATATTGAACCTTCAAATATTATTCTAAGGGAAGCCATAAATCTGTCTCATTCTATGGACAAACATAACCAGGAATCTTGGATAGGAAGCATTAAACATATATTTAAATTTCTAGACTTAGAATATCTATTTGTTAACCAGTCAAACTTTAAACAAAACCATATTCTAAAAAAGGTAAAAACATCTTTAACTATTAAATTTAAAGAAAGCTGGTTAGCTAGTTTAGAAAGCAATTCTGGGAAGTGTACTAATTTACAATCTGGCAATAAATCAAGAACTTACAGAAAATTTAAAAATATTTTTATGTTTGAACCATATTTAAAAATGAATTCAAAAAAAGACAGGCAAATAATCACAAGATTTAGAACTAGCTGTCATAATCTTGAAATCGAAAGAGGGAGGTATATTGGGATTAAAGCTGAAAACAGAAAGTGTAAGCTATGTAAGAACGCAGTTGAAGACGAACTACATTTTCTTTTTTTAAATGTCCTGTTCTAAAATATACTCGATCTCAACATCTATCTAATTTAAATTCTAAATTCAAAACTTTTTCAAAATTATCTGATGAAATGAAATTTGTTTGGATTCTTTCATCTGAAGATTTGTTTGTAACTTCAAACTTATCTAATTTATTGAACTCCCTTTTTGAAGAACGAAAGAAAATTAAAGACAATATTGTTGTTTGAAAGAAAAAAAAATAGAAGAAAAATATATATAGATATATATAGGAAATAAAATTGATCAGGAGTTGTCTCCCATAGACCTAGTACTATAAAGAATTATGTAATTTCTCCAGGTCACAGTGGCACCCATAACAACTATGTTTTGTCAATAACTTGGTTTATATCAGGTTAATTAGTGTAAATGTGTATTCATGTGGTTTTTTTTTTTGGTTTTTTTTTGTTGTCTAAATGTACTTTAATCATTCTAATCCTTTTCTGTGCTTTATTTTGTAATTCATTCATTTGATTGTATAGCTCAAATTTTGGGCACCATGATTGGTTCATAAAAGTTATCTTATCTTATGCATATTCATGGATCTACAATATGTCGATACCTGTAACTTGGCATTACACAAGGCCATGTTTTTCTCTGACTGTTGATGACGTCTTTACACTAAATCCATTAGGTTTTGGATGTGTACGGATTGATAGTTTAGTCTTAAATGCATGATTTTTTTATTAGTTGTTAGTGGCTTTGAACTAGCTGTCAGATAACTGCGAGTACTCTCAGATCTATTCATTGTGTCTTTTTGTGTCGGGATGCATATGTACCCGGCCACGTCCACTTGTATTTTTGTCCATCTGATGGGTTAAGCATTTTTCAACTGATTTTTATAGTTCGTTCTTTTGTTGTACTGTTATACCATAGTCCCAGGTTAGGGGAGGGTTGGGACCCCGCTAACATGTTTAATCCCGCCACATTATTTAAGTATGTGTCTGTCCCAAATCAGGAGCCTGTAATTCATTGTTTGTCGTATGTTTATGTGTTACATATTTGTTTTTCGTTCATTTTTTTACATAAATAATGCTATTAGTTTTCTGGTTAGAATTGTTTTACATTATCTTATCGGGGCCTATTATAGCTGACTATGCGGTATGGGCTTTGCTCATTGTTGAAGGCCCTATGATGCAGACCTATAGCTGTTAATGTCTGTGTCTTTTGTGGATAGTTGTCTCATTGTCAATCAAATCACATCTTCTTTTTTATATCTTAATGTCGGATAACTAATGCTGCTGTATATGTTTTAAAATGAATCTTCAGCTTCGAATTTTCAGTACTATTACCTCCCCATCGCAAACTACCGATTCGCAAACTAAATAAAATCTTATATAACAAATTTCATCTTATCTACTGCTAGTCATCCCATGTATTAAAATTATGACAAATACAATTTTATTTTATATTTATATTTTTTCGTTTTTGAGTTTCAATCAGATATTAATAAAAAAAAAAATGATTAATGGGATCACTTGTGTAGTGCAGTGACAAATTCAAAAGAGACACATGTACACCATTCAAAGATTAAAATAATCATATTTCTTACTGAATAGATCAGAATGGCAAAAGAAATACAGAAAAAAGAAATAAAGACCCCACACACAAACACACACGCACACAAACACTCTCTTTGGCTGTTTTTGTATTCAAAAAGAGTATTCGTTCAAAGTGTTGTTAATACAATATAATGGACAATACATACCATATCCTCTCGGCCGTCATAGTAATTTAATTTCATTTAAAGAAAGTATTTGAAAGCCTCCTTGCCTGTGCAATATGTATTAAACTCGTTAGGCAGAATATTTTTTAGGAATACTTGCATAATTCTTTAATCGTACTAAATTCTGTATTAAGTTTATATCTATTATAAAAATGTCTTATCTTGATTATTGAAAAGGGTGTCAAATTCTTCACTTGCATTAATATTGATATAAACAACACGCATAGAGGAATAGGTTCGGTAAGGTCCTAAAATGGCCCCCTTTTAAGATACAAATTCAAGTTAGGATTTATTGACCAATATCACAATGAATCATTGATAATGCAGTGACTAGTTAGGAAATATGCCTTTTTGTTGAAATTTCCGTTGCTGCGTTTTATTGATGACCTCACAAATATTATTTATTATGATTGCAATGAAAAAGTCAATGAAAATGGTTAAATGTCAATTAATTGATGGACAAGCACCATTAAGCCAATAAGTCGACAACAAAGATCTTTTAAAATAGTGTTGATAGAGACATTTTTCATATTTAACTTTACATTTAGTTTTTCAACGCCTGTGCTACATGTTTGCTGGTCCTGAATTTTGTTAAAACCCGGCTGATGTTTTTCAAACTTTTACAAAATCTCTTATCTTGACCTATTTTAACATGTTTAAATGCTTTAGAAAAAAGACTTTAACAAATATAGTTTTATTTAACTTTTTTTAAGTCAACTAAACACATTTTCATTTTGTTACATTGAAATTTATAATCGGGGCCAAATATGCCTACTCCTTTAATGCATAAGAGCACTATTCTGGATTTGCTTTCATCAGGAACGCTTAAATCCGATTATTTGAAACCCAATGATGTATTTAAAAAACCGAAACAGTTGAAGAGCTACATAATAAAAAAAAAAAAAACATAGGATAATAGCAAACGGACTTTCAGTTTTGGAATCTTCATTTGAGTTCGATAATGTAGTTTTTTTTCTTTTCATATATTTCTGCCTGAAAAAGGTTAATAATTCGTATTCAAACTCTTTAAGAGTAATATAGTCGCCGTCACGAAAAATTGGCACCATGATTTTTGTCAAACTTTCTTAAATATCGACCGTGTTTTCTCGAGATCATGTTTTTCAATTAGCAGAAGTAAAATCCTATCCAAATTTCCACTACTGTCCTGCCTTTTATTGTGTTTGACCTTCACATTTTTCAAGATTGTTTACATTGTAAAACCGCCATCTTGGTTTCTATGAGGATCCTTTACTACATAGCATGCATTACTCTCCGGTAAAATCATTGTCGTTGACGATACAATTGCCCGCGCTATTTACGTAAAGATGACGAAAAGCTCAGAGAAACACAAACAAAATGGAGAGCACTTGGAACTCCACGGCAACACTTCCGGTAATAACAATGTCGGATTCCACCATACAAAATAATCTTGGATTATGTGAAGGTCGGGATTATACTGTGCAAACACAATAAAAGGTAGGACAGTACTATATATTCAGATTGGATTTTTCTTCCACTTATTAAAAAACATGATTTCGGGTACACGCGGGTTATATCACAGGGGCTTGTTACAATTGCCGGGTTTACTATCCATACGAACCCCTAAAAAAACACAAGGGAGGAAGCTAATTTGCGACAATGCTTCAAATTATTGTTGTAAATTTTTTCTTAGACTTTCACTTACTTTGTGACCTGGATAAATATGTTCCCACTTGAATTATCTCTCCAATGACATATATTTGTTACCTTAAGTAACCTATATAACTATTGTAATCCTTAAAACAAACTCGACATTTCTGAAATAGAACGAATCGAGGCCCTAAATTTGAAAATGAAAGTACTAAAACGACACCTGTCGGAAAATATATTTTCGGCACTCTCCGGTGTTTACCATAAATGTTATGCTTTTCGGAAGTCAACGGTATTTTTGATTTCAATAATGTAAAAATTGGCGGGAATTTTTCGGAATATACTATCTTTCATCCTCATATATATGTAAACTCCCGAGACAGCCGAAAATATATTTTCCGGTAGATGTCGCTTTAGTACTTTCATTTTCAAATTTAGGGCTGCGATTCGTTCTATTTTAGAAATGTCGAGTTTGTTTTAAGGATTACAATAGTTATATAGGTTACTTAAGGTAACAAATATATGTCATTGGAGAGATAATTCAAGTGGGAACATATTTATCCAGGTCACAAAGTAAGTGAAAGTCTAAGAAAAAATTTACAACAATAATTTGAAGCATTGTCGCAAATTAGCTTCCTCCCTTGTGTTTTTTTAGGGGTTCGTATGGATAGTAAACCCGGCAATTGTAACAAGCCCCTGTGGTTATATTAAAGAAAATTTTGACAAAAATCATGGTGCCAATTTTACGTGACGACGAATTTTTTTTAAAGGCATTGATAGCATAACTGGTGCCTGAATATTTAAATGGATATTTTATTTTATAATAATGTCAGTTGAAAGAAGAATGAATTTGCAAAAATTAAATGTTCATTTGCCTCGTCAGTTAAACAGATTAACTTCCTTGTTGTGATAGTCGCCAAGTGACAAGTAAGTAGCAAATTTAAAATATACATTAACTTAACTCTTGGTGGATAATTTCATTACCATAATTCTTCAACTACTATTTTATTTTATTATCGCTAAGTGACTTTCAAACATGTTAAATCATACGATATTCCCGTGCATTCATTTCCTATAATGATTTTCTTGATAGAGGGTTACTGCTCACAAGGAAGCTATTAAACCAACGGTTCCAAATGGTGAAGTTGAAATCATCCCTTCGTATATTTTACGGACTTCATTATGAGTTTTTTTACCGTTATGGCATTTTGATCGAGCGTTGCTGCAAACAAGGAAGCTATTAAACCAAGAGTTCCAAATCAAATGGTGAAGTTGAAATCATCCCTTCGTATATTTTATGGACGCCATTACGAGTTGGTTGACTGTTATGGAATAACAGTTTCACAAATGATATCGGAAATGTTCCTTATGTCGTAACTACAATCTTCTTCCCTTTCATGAATGTTACCTACTGAATTAAACTATTTACTGGATTTGTTATCAAATAAGCAACACGGCGGATGTCACATGTGGAGCAGGATCTGATTCGCCTCCGGAGCACATGAGATCATCCCTAGTTTTTGGTGGGGTTCGTGTTGTTTATTCTTTAGTTTTCTATGTTGTGTCATGTGTACTATTGTTTGTTTGTTTGTCTATTTCATTTTATGCCATGGCGTTGTCAGTTTGTTTTACATTTATGAGTTTGACTGTCCCTTTGGTATCTTTCGTTCCTCTTTTATATCACTGGATTTTCTTTTTATTTTATGATTAAACAGTAACGGAAATGAAATGATAATGAGCTTTAATCCAGATTAATAACTTACATTCATGAACGATCGCCTACTTATTTTTTATTAAATAAAAACATCAATACAGTATCCGAATTTAAACATAAATACAAATCTATGTACTTTTAACATTACCATCATATTTGTACTGTAATGCCATATCATAGTTGTTTATTGTATTTTAAATTGTATGTAATCTTTATTTATCATTATTATTGATGCATAATTATTGTTTATTTTTAATGTAATTATTATTGTATTAAGAGAGCCTTATTGAAAATTGGTGTAATCCAAATGAGTTACTCTCTCTAAATAAAGACATTATTATTTTTATTATTATTATTACTTAAATGTACGCCTTGCATTTCCCTTTCATGAATGTGACCTACCGAATTAGACTATTTACCGGATTTGTAATCACATAAGCAACACGACGTGTGCCACATGTGGATCAGGATCTGCTTACCCTTCCTGAGCACCTGAGTTCACCCCTAGTTTTTGGTGGGGTTCGTGTTGTTTATTCTTTGGTTTTCTATGTTGTGTCATGTGTACTATTGTTTGTCTTTTTCATTTTTAGCCATGGCGTTGTCAGTTTGTTTTAGATTTATGAGTTTGACTGTCCCTTTGGTATCTTTCGTCCCTCTCTTGAATTTAGCCTTTCATAGCTGTATTATTGCAATTTAGGTAGTGCAACCACACCAAGCAGGTGACGACGTTGTTTGCGCACATTCCAACCCATATATATACGTTCATGCATATTCTATGTTTGATAGGTTTTTGTGTTGCATTTACTTTATTTTGGTGTGTTTCAGTTTGTCAAGGTCTGTTTTAAAAATAATATATTTTCTTTTAAAATGTCAGACGGATATGCAAAACACACTCACAAATTCACTCAGTATTGTGTGATTAATAATAACTGCATATTATTGATCAGCGTAACATGACCATGATGACGAGGAGATACTGACCTACTTAATTACACGTGTTCAACTCCGTCTTTTGAAATAGTAAGTCTGAAACAAATGAGAGACTATCAACAATATTTGTAGTTGCCGTTCGCTCCCGTGGTTTGGATTCTTTATCATGCGCCCCATTGGTCATCGTCTGTTTAGAGATTGTTCAAAAGTAGAAATTATAGAGCTCATGTAAACAGAACGTTTTTCAATTAAGTCAGCAATGTTTTGCAATAAAAATGCATAGTTTTTATACTTAAAAGAGGGACGAAAGATACCTAAGGGACAGTCAAACTCGTAGATCTAAAACAAACTGACAACGCTATGGCTAAAAATGAAAAAAGACAAACAGAAAAACAATAGGACACATGACACAACATAGAAAACTAAAGAATAAACAACACGAACCCCACCAAAAACTAGGGGTGATCTCAGGTGCTCCGGAAGGGTAAGCAGATCCTGCTCCACATGCGGCACCCGTCGTGTTGCTTATGTGATTACAAATCCGGTAAATAGTCTAATTCGGTAGGTCAAATTCATGAAAGGGAAGGGGATTGTAATTACGACGTAAGGAACATATCCGATATCATTTGTGAAACGGTTATTCCATAACGGTCAACCAACTCGTGATGGCGTCCGTAAAATTTACGAAGGGATGATTTCAACTTCACCATTTGGAACTCTTGGTTTAATAGCTTCCTTGTGAGCAGTAACCCTCTATCAAGAAAATCATGATAGGAAATGCAAGCACGGGAATATCGTATCAATTGGGAGATATATACCCCGTATGCAGGTGCTGCTGGAATGTTGCTACTTAGAAATGGAAAGTTCACAATTGGAAAGCTGAAATCATCTCTTTTGTCGTAAAGTTTTGTCTTCAACCGACCCTCATTGTCAATTTCTAGATGTAAGTCAAGATATGAAGCCGACTTAACTGTATCTGTAGTATCCTTTATCTCCAATTCGATGGGATAGATGCGATCCACATAGTCACCAAATTTTGAATTGTTTAGTGAAAGAGCGTCATCTATATAGCGGAAAGTAGAGTTAAAGGATATTGCTAACTTCTTATCTTTCTTCCTAAGAAGTTCCTGCATGAAGTAAGCCTCATAATAATAAAGAAACAAGTCAGCAAGTAGAGGGGCACAGTTTGTTCCCATTGGGATGCCGACAGTCTGTTGAAAAACACGTCCTCCGAACGTAACAAATATGTTGTCAATCAAGAAATCAAGCATTTTGATAATATCGGTTTTAGAGATTATACCACGTTCTCATCGCGCTTATTCTGCGACCTCACTACGCTTATCAAGATCTTTCTACGCTCTTCTCGTTCTCACTACGACCATACTACAAGTTATGCGATTGCAACACGATCTTACCACGCTTCTACTACGATTAGAGCACGTTCTTACCACGATTATACTACTTTCCTACCGCGATCTTACTACGTTCTCAGCAATAACGTCAACATCGTGTTCTATATCAATTCAGATAAATTCCTTTTGCTTCTGATTAATTCGTAGATGTCGCGGAAACAATACAGTCATGCCACCAAAATCTACTGGAACACGTGGGCGTGGTGGGAAGGGTTGATGTAGAGGAAGAGGGAGCAAAGTAAAGTATACTGATCAAGCAGAGATGTCGAACAGAACAATCCAACCTAAATTACAACCTATTGCTGGTCCATAAAGCTCAAATGACGATATTTTCATGAACGATAGCAGAGCTGACACAGATTAGTCAATAGATATAGGATGATGTGGTATGAGCGCCAATGAGACAACTCTCCATCCAAGTAACAATTTGGAGAAGAGGTTACTAAGTTTTAAAACTTGTGTCTACCATTTGTCATTTTGAACAATAAAATATATTTAAATTAAACTTACAATTTTTAAGAATAAACCATTATATTCCAAAGTACGGCTTTCAACACGGAGTCTTCTGTTACACCGAACAGCAACCTATAAAGGGCCTAAAAATAACAAGTGTAAAACCATTTAAACGGGAAAACCAACGGTCTAATCTATATAAAAAAGAGAAGCATGGTTGAGCCGTTAGAGCAAAATGGATAATTACATACAAACAAAAAAAATCCAGGTTGCTTTTTGTTTATATTTCATGTGAAAATGACAATGAGTATGATGGTCGTAGTATGAGCGTAGTCAGGTCGAAAGAAGACAAAAAGAACGTGTTGAGGTCGACAAAGGCGTGCTAGAATCGTACTATGGTCTTCAACAGTGTGGTATAGTCATAGTGGAAGCGGAGTTGGGTCGCGGTGAGAACGTGATGGTCGTAGTGAGGTCGTTATAACGTCGCTATGAGATCGTAGCGCTGTCTCTCTGAATAGAATCATGCTTTCGCTACGATGGTACAGCGAACTTTGCGATCTGACTACGATCTTGGTACGCTCACACTACGCTTCTATTACGACCTGATTTTGCCACAACCGCACCACGATTGTTTTGAACATGTTCAAAGTTAGCCACGCTCATCACGATATTGAAGACCTTATTACGACCTTACTGCGATCTACACGATCATACTGACGTTAAGCACGTTATTGCGTCAATGCCGTGAAATGCGACGGAGCAATTTGATGAATAGCTCTTCTATGAAAACTAACAAGTTCAGCTTTATGAAATTTATATCCATAGATTAGGCAGGTATTACTGTTTCCAAAAATATTAAAAATGTTCTTAAACTTTTCATAATAGTTTCAAATAATGATACAAATATTACCAAAACGTCAAAAATATGCGTGTCAGACGTAACAAATTATTCGCAAAATAACTTTTGCGGGAATTTTTGTGGTCTAATAAAATGTTTAAAATCCGCGAAAATTCGCATGAATGATAAACGTCTAATATAATTTATGACGCCATTGCTGTTTTTTGTGTTGATTGAACGGTAAAAATTTATTTTTTCAAAAATGAATAATCCTCGCCATGGTCAGGTTTCTGAAAATGGTAAGTTATCAAAATTTATCGCTTTTTAAAATATCAGATGATATAAAATTTTGTTTTTATAAATTATTCCTACAAATGTGCTTAGATAGACCATTTCGAATCCGGAATTTTACAGCACTCGCACCACAAATAAAAACGCATTGGCCTCGGGAAAATGTCTTGCAAGATTGTCCGATGTCGAATTACGCCGCTTTTTACAAAAACACTGTCAGTTTCAACGTCATTGTATTAAATATTCAATTTGTAGCATATAAAACAGTGCTTTTTCGTAATTGTGCTTTCACCCCACAATACGATAACATACTTTTTGATAAGCTGTTAAGTCGAAATGACTTTGTTTTTTAACAAATCAAATGTCTTGCAAGTTTGTCCACTGAGCAATTTTCTTACGTTTTGAACGTTTTCGATTCGGGACGCTATACATATATGTGTTTTCAAATTATTTCTAAAAGTTTGTTCTTTGTTTTGGTGTTAAACACCACATCATGTATAAGCGACATTTGTTGTATTTTATTGACCTGTCATCAAAGGTAGGAGAAGCCGGACATCAGGCGACCTTAAGTTAAAATAGTTGCAATAACTGTCGATTAGGATCGGAGTCGAACAAATCTCGCCACGAGCGTACCTTAAAATTACCATGCTTTTTATCACTTTAAATGAACTCATAAGGCCAATCTTCCTTCTAGGCCATCGAAATTGAAAGCATTTCGTATTATCATATGATATATGAACGATATTTCATTGTTTTTAAATAACAAGTACGGTTCGATTTTATTTTTCAAGATCAGAGGACGAAACAAAATAACCAAATTACAAATTTCGAAAATAGATAGAATCATAGAAACCACGATAAGAACTGCAATATATAAAAGTAGTTATAATCAAATAGAAAATGAATAATTATCTAAAATGAGAAAAAATAGGTAAAATATTAATAACAGAACAAAAGAATTTCATATCCGAGACAGAGAGAATTAAATATTGTAAAGAGATAAAGAAACTAAAAAGAAAAGAGCAAAAAAATAAAAGTTACAATAAATATAAAGAAAAATACAACACGTGCCGAATCAGAAGTCCGAAAAGTTGATTTGCTTGCGTATCTACCAGTAGCAAATATTTCATACATATTCAAGACTTTGAAGTATCCAAATCGATCAAAAATGATTACAATCAAAACGAACAAAGTATACTCGATTACCAATTGGGACACAATATCGTGCGTAACGTCAATACGATCATCAAGATTTGCAACTTTTTTCACAGATCGTAGTACGATCGTGGCCCCATTGGGACTGCGGTATTAGGACTGTTTGTCACCATATCTCGACAAAAAAAATATGATTGAAGCTTCTAACGTGTGAACTTTTCATTTGTATGAATGCAATAATCCATCAGCGTCTGCATGTCGAGCGTAATCTTCCAGATTGATATAATTATCAAAGGTACCAGGATTATAATTTAGTACGCCAGACGCGCGTTTCGTCTACATAAGACTCATGAGTGACACTCATATCAAAATATTTATAAAGCCAAATAAGTACAAAGCTGAAGAGCATTGAGGATCCAAAATTCCAAAAAGTTGTGCCAAATACGGTTAAGGTAATCTTTGCCTGGGATAAGAAAATCCTTAGTTTTCAAAAAAAAAAACAGGAAATTTATAATGATTCCAGAGTGTGCTGTTCCTATTATGATTTCCTTCTAGAGGATTAAGTCTGACAAACAAATTTATAACTGCAAATTCAGAAATTATTTCGATGTTTTTATTATTGCGAAAAATGCGACAGGATTATAGTCACAATAATTAAAACTCGCATTTTGAAATGTTTGATGTGAATAAAAAAAAATGACAAAAACGCAATTATAAATGCACGGAATAATTTCTGAATTTACAGTTATCAAAACCATATTATAACTACTAGTATACGACTATAACATCGATTAACTACGGTTGCCTTGAATAAAAGTTCATTATCTAGCCTACCATTCGTAATTAATAAATATGATAAAAAAAAAAAGGTTGTGTATTTTATATCCATTATCTCTTAATGCAGTTGTGGAAAAATAAATTAGAAAAAGACCTTAGACTTTCAAATGGAAAATAATTAAATGATGCAAATATAACAGTTTCTTTTATGATGGGAACACAGGTATCCTATTTAATTTATATCCACTTGAATTGAATATACACCTCCATAATGGTTTATAATTTTATGCAGTTAGATATTTAAATAAAAATGGTAATTTTACCCCCACTCCAATAAACCTTCAACGGGTGTTCCACAAGTGAGATTTATCTCCACGTTCATTTCTTCTTGGTTTGTTTTATTGGCATATGTATTATTCTTGTTCTAGTTATCCAACCATTATGGAGACATCCAAAAGAATTAAATCTGAAGATGGAGAAGAAAGCTCCTCGAAGATATCGTTATCCGCGTTCCATATCCAGGATTTGACAATCAAAATTGGTAATGAAAATCTGTATGTAAACAGAGACCAGCTAATGGCAGAGTCGCCAGTTTTCAGAACCATGCTTACCGGAAACTTTAAGGAGAAGAACGCTCGTGAGATTGAACTTCATGATAAAGACCCAACAACATTTGCACTCTTTCTACAACACACATTACCTGGTTTCGATGGATTGATTTTGTCTGGTAATATTAAAAATTAATTCCATTAAAAAGTAGAGTAATTAAAAAAAACGGAGTGTCTGTCGTTAATAAATATTTATTTTTAAATTTGATATACAAAATTAAATGTGATAAGAATCTATACAAGATCATATGCTAAGAGATTTTAAAATGCAGAGACTGTAAGGTAAATTATAAAAAACTCACTTATCCCTTTCGACCAGGTGAAAAATGTGAAACTTTTCAAACAAGGAAGACTCAACTTGTTTTACGAAAATATAGTAAACGAAAATCAAAAACGACAGACAGCAAACCATAGGCTGATCCAGGGGGGCTCTCTTCCCTTTTGTGGGGAAAACATTGGTTGGATAGTGTATGTATTCACTGAAACATACCTGGAGTGCCCCCTTTAGATCTGTCAGTGGGTTCTAGATCCAACACTGCAGGCTGATTACAATCATTGAATCACATGCTCTTGACTTGGGCTGGGCACATGAAGAATGTAGCGCGATTTATTAAACATAGTTGTGACTTACCTGATACTCTAGTCTGACGTAATAGCAGAAAACAGATAGAAATCAGTTGGATAGTTTTACTCATTAAATTTTCACGAACAGCCAAAAAACCCGATTTAATAACTACAAAAGGCACAATGTACCAATATAAGAGTATTCATAGAAACTGGAAGCTAGTTAAAAGTCAAAATACAAAAGCAGGTCCTTAATATTGACTGAATACAGACCCATACATTTTCACAGTTTGTATGCAAGTTATGTTATGATTTGCTTATGAATTTGGGAAAATAATTACAATAAAAGATAATATTACAAAATTATCTGTAAGGTCTAATGCTTTCATATAATCATCGTCTACACCTCTATACCAAAATGATTTTGTTATATAAATATGTACACGAATAAGAACCCGTTATTAAGAACAATAATAGTGGTCCAATTTGTTTTGAGTGAAAACTATCAAAAACAAGTTCTTTGGCTTTGAAATCGAAAATAAGAAAGTATTATAAATCCCGAAGATGTTTATATTGTCAGTCTTACATCAGTTTTCATATGTTTGAAATATGTCTACCATTTTGGAGACGAAGGTCATTGATGACCAAAGCTAATTACATTAAGTGAAAAACAGCTAAACTTGCCAAAATATCCACATTTGTAGATCGTGCTACTGATATTAAGGAAGATTATGCTACATAACTTTTTCACAATGATTTGATTAAGATATTTTTTTAGTAAAGTCTAAGACTCTTTGCTGATATGTATTTTAAAAATTAATCTTAAGTAATATGGCCATTTTGTGTCAAATATAAATATTAAGACATGTTTATGACGTTATATTAACATATATCTTCACTTAAGTGTACATTTTATATTATCCTGTTCATTTATCAAAAAGTTAAACATTACTTTGAAAGGTTTGATAATCTTAAAAACTTTTTACAATTTCAGGCAAATGATGACTCTAAACATATTACCTCGACCTTTTTCAAAATGTTCTTCAAAATAAGGATTTTCTACAGTTAACAGTGCATCATTATGACGTCATATATCGTCTGTTCTAATGCAAAGGACGTTTTTGACATTTTGACATTTTGTAATAATCATATATAAACATTTTGTAATAATCACAAATAAATATATTTCGTCATCAAAAGTTCAAATTCCCGGAATTCTAAGACAAATTATTGATTTTTCGTAAACATACCATCATGTTCTTTATCAATTCACAATAATATAATGATTGGCTCCCAGATCAGATTCAAGTTGTTGGTATTCCAATAACTAGTTATGATTATTTAAATATTCCTATAGTCGGGACCTTGTTGTGAATGACTTTAAGCACACAACAAATAATGTATATGACTTTATTTGCAGAATCAACAGCTCGGCGTATTTTGCCATTATCACACGAGTACCAGACAGATATATCAAAGATCGACAAGGTATTGGCAACATGTACAGGTCAAAATGAATACAAATCTGTAGACAAGTTAATCGATCACATTTTGGAAGCTGAACTCTACACTCTATCAAAATATTTAACAGCTAGCATTCAAAAAGCGAGCGAATTCTCTCCAACATCGTTTGAAAGAAACCGGATATTTCATAGAATATCAAGTGATACAAAAGCAAACATTTTCACAATGAGATGTAAAGCCATGGAATCAGATATTTCCAATTGCATGGATGGTTTACAAAGATGTGTACCTCGTAGATTTCAATGTACAAACCAGGATTGTCATGCAAAACAAAAGGTTAGAGAGGCAATAACTGTAATCAGTAGTTCAAAATATATAAATTCTTCATGAAAGCCGGGATTTGCTACTAAAAGAAATTGATTGTTATTGACTTTTAATTAAATAATTTCAATTTTTTTATGTCATTGAAGATAATGTTTTACAGTTATTGAGCCATTTTTTTATTACATGCAATTGAAAATTAATAAATATTTTTTAGGAAAAATAACATTTCAATTCTATTCAATTGCATTCATGGTTTAAAGAACGTAGGAAAACATAAGTTTGTTTATGAATATGATTTGTATAATATGAATAGGATTCTATCAGCATGTAGTATGAAACTGCTAACATAACACATTGAAAACATAGTGATTATTTACTGGGCTTAGTTATTTTAGGCCTTCTCATTTATTTATACATTGTAAATGTAAAAAGACATTTATACATCTGGTGTCTATTTTTGACAATATTTATCATGGAATGATTTTTAATTACTTCTCTAATCCTCTTTTACCGATTAAAAAGTTTGGACATTAATTAGACAATTACCTCATGATTGATATGGCACATTCATGATAATTTTACCAGCCTTAAAATGTTGTACCCCAGACTCGTCTACAAAAGACTCATCAGTGCTGTTCGAAGTAAAATGAAATAAAACACGACGAGGACCCAACATTTCGAAAGATTTTGTGAAATACAACTAAGGTCATCTTTTTTCGGGGGAGAACATCCGTAGTATTTCGAAAAGTGCAATGTTTTATGATCCGTTTATTTATAACTGCCCAGTTCTCACAGGTTAAATGTCTAACTGACTTTACCGGACAATAATCCTCTGAAAATGCGAAAAAAAAATTCCAAATAAAGATATAATTTAACATTTTTAGAAGGAGCTAATACACTAATTTCAGTATTTTTGGCGGCATCTAAATGCTGAAACTAGTGTATTGCCCCTTTCTAAAAAGATGTTGAACAGGAACGAGGAATAGAGTTACCTTTTTTTATATATATTTTGAAAAACCTTTAAGAATTTAAGATCATTATTGCTCTTCAACTGGTTACTATATATTTGGCCTTTAACTTGATCGGAGATACACGTATGAGTATTTTTGCAAACAAAAAGTAAACACTCTGGCGTAAAATACAAATTAAATAAAATTGAATATGGAAATGGAAAATGTATCAAAGAGACATCAACCCGACCATAGAAAAACAACAGCGGACAATTTTGTTTTGAATTTTTATGTTGGTTTATGAAGTCTAATATTGCTATATCCCAATTAGCTGGTCTTGTCAATGCCCATGGTCGTGGCAGTATGTGGATGGTACCTTCAACCTTAAGTAAATGGATGGAATTTGTTTTCCTCAAAAACGTATTAATATTTTATTTGAGGAGGAATCTGAATGAAAACGAAGATGGTAGCAATAACGAACTAGAGGTAGAGGCTCTTAAGAGCCTGTGTCGCTCACCTTGGTCTATTTGCATACTAATATTGAACAAAAGAGACAGATGGATTTATGATAAAATTGTGTTTTGGTGATGTGTTTGTAGATCTTACTTTACTGAACAGTCTTGCTACTTACAATTATCTCTATCTATAATGAACTTGGCCCATTAGTTACAGAGGAAAATATTTTAATAAAATTTACAAAATTTATGAAAAATGTTCAAAATTGACTGTAAAGGGCAATAACTCCTTAAGGGATCAACTGACCATTTTGGTCATGTTGACTTATTTGTAGATCTGACTTTTCTGAACATAATTGCTTTTTACAATTGATCTCTATCTATAATATTAAAGATAATAACCAAAAACAGCAAAACTTCCTAAAAAATTACCAATTCATGGGCTGTGAGCAACCCCATAACCGGTTGTTAAATGCACCCTAGAAAAGCAAAAGCATAACAAAACGCACATTAAAATTAAGTTCAGACGATGTAACCAAAGAAAATAAACAAAATGACAATAATACATAAATAACAACAGACTATTAGCAGTTTTACTGACATGCCAGCTCCAGACTTCAATTAAACTGATTTAAAGGTTTAGTTCCTGAGGTGAATACTGACATTTTTGTTCTTTATAAAGAGTATTTCCATTGACATTGGATGTGTAATAGTTCAAATACCTGCACGTATAAGAAGTCTGCATGTTGAGCTATATTTACGAATGATGTCCTTATACCGATGAATGCATATAAACTGTAAAAGTTCAAATGAGGATATAACCAATCAAAAGATATTTTAATGGATAAATCTTAGCAAGGTTTATCATAGAGGGACAGAACAGTTGACAGCACAGGTAGCTATTTAAGCCAACATAAATTACTAATCAAAGCGCTGTAAGGACTGTAGGCAGTAAATCAAAAACCGAGGCAAACATAATTATGAAAACTGTGGCAATATTAATGTTGCTTCAATTTTTTTAAAGATTTAAATAAACAAACATTAAACGTTCATATATAATTGTACATTTATGTTCATTTAATGAATTAAATTAAATCATTAAGCAAATAATTCATATTTTATCAAGGTTTTCAATAGCAACGTATATATCAGGTATATTTTGTTCATGTCATGAGTCTTGAGTTAGCAGTTGTACAAATTTGCAATGATTGCAGTTCTTCTAGCTATATATAGTTGATAGTAATTGTTTGTATTAGTTGACTGTAAGTAGTTCAAGTTGACTTTAGTACGAGCTTGTAAAAGTATGAATGGACTTGCTTCCCTGAAAAGAAAACTGAGTTTGTGTTCTACAGTACAAAAGTTATGAGACACAAATCAGACAAAGGTTTATTACTACAGGGATCAATGGTGAGGTCTGACTGACCTGTCCATAGTAAATGTAAATGACTCCCACCTTCACACAAGTCCATGATGTTGAAGTTTGGAATAAAATGACAGGTGTTAGGTCTAGCAAAGTCATTTGCATATGTGACGCGACTGACGCCTATGAGATTGACCTTGTATGTCATTCAATCTTTTTGAAATGACCAATAGGAATGAATATGGTTTAAAAGTTGACATTTGAATATTTTACAGGTTCTCAAAACACACACAAGAGGGTGTGGGGTTACCCTGGGGACTACCCCTATTTTTCATTTGATTTTTTTTATGTTGTCCCATACATGAATATATATGGTTTAGGGGTCTGGATCTTTACCGTTATCAAGTTTTCAAACAGAAGGGGATGAGGACCCCAGTGACTTCCCCTATATTTCATTTGATTTGTTATATTGTCCAATACATGAATATATATGGTTGAGGGCTGTGGATCTCATCTGTTTCCAAGTTATCAAACAGGATAAGGTAGGGTGACCCTTAGAACTCTCCCTATATTTCATTTGATTAGTTCTTTTGTCCCATACATGAAAATATATGGTTTAATCTAAAGGTGGGGGATCTCGACTGTTTCCAAGTTCTAAAACAACAGGAGGGGTGGGGTGACCGCAGAGACTCTCCCTATATTTTATTTTATTTTTTATTTAGTCCCATACATGAGTATATATGGTTAAGGGGTGAGAATCTCGAACATGAGGGTGCAATGACTCTATAGACTCCCCCTTTAATTCATTTGATTTGTTATATTGTCCACTACATGAATATATATGGTTTATGGGTGGGGATCTCAATCGTTTTCAAATTCTCAAACATGAAAGGGTAGAGTGGCCCCACGAACTCCACATACATATCATATGATTGTCTTACATTCAGATATCATATAATCTAGTTGCACTATATGTGTAAAATAAGAAACTTCCAGCTATTTTAACTGACCCATCAAAATTGAGGAAAAAAATACCCATTGAAATTGCAGTAATATGTTTATACTTTAAAAGCATCTAACATGCTTTACCAAAATGTATTACTGATAAAAAAAATGTATACTGTCACCAGGACCCTATATATTGTTAGCTATACGGTTCCCAGCTGTCACAAAGACTCACGTTGTATTGGATTTTGACATTAAAATTTGTCAAAAAGTAATTTTCAGTTTCAGTACAAAATATTTTCTGTTTTTTTCATTCTTTTACATATATCTTTTGGTTTTCAATTCTAGTGTTTGTATTTATTCACAATGTAATGATGTATTTTGTCATCTGTCTGATTTTTTTAAAAGTTCAAAGATCGCTAAACCCCGGAATTATCCATATCCACTTCCGGGATCAGATCCGAAATTGTAATTTTCTTCTCATGCCGGCTATTTTGTTTTCAATGTTGTTTTTGTCAGATACGATTTTACTCCATTTTACACATTATAAGTCGGCGATTTTCTGTATAAAGCTAGCGGTTGAAGAAAATGAACATCGCTGTCATGAATAATAATGCTAAAAACAAGTTTTGATATCGTTTATAAGGAGGCAAGTAGTAAAGATTTCCCAAATTGCAGAAGTCGTATGAATATTGTTTGTGGTCAATACGTATTCAACTACGTATATATACGTCATGCAGTACTATTAATATAAGTTTAACTGATCACGCTGTTGGCGGCAATTTTAAATTAGAAGACGAAATGTTTGTATCTTTTCAATTTGGATGCAGGGGTTCAAATTAGCGGTGGTCCGAGGTCTGCGACCTTCCACTTTTGCAGTCGGACTTTCTACTTGGTTACTAGGTACGCCCGACATGCCTGACGTACCTTGAAAGAAAATTAAAAAAAATACTTTTCAAACATTTTTACCAAAGTTTTCTTATAAACGATCTCAAACTTATTTTCATCATTACTATTCATGACAGCGATGTTCAATTTTTTCAACCGCTAGCTTTATACAGAAAATCGCCGATAGATAATGTGTAAATCCGAGTAAAATTGTATCTCACTATCTGTCTAAAACAACATTGAAAACAAAATGGCTGCCGCGATATTACAATATCGGATCCGATTCCGAAAGCAGATAAGGATAATCCCGGGTTTTGGCTTTCAACTAAAAAAAAACAGACAGGTGACAAAATACATCTATGCATGGTAAATAAATATAAACACTAGAATTGAAAACCAATATATATGTTCTTAGTAACAGTATAATTTTTTTTTTTATCATTGATAAATGTTGGTAATGCATGTTAAATATTTTTCTAGTTAAACATATTACTGCAATTTCAAGGGGTATTTTTTTCTTCACAATTTTGATAGGTCAGTTAAAACAGCTGCAAGTTTCTTATATAAAAAAAAAAGATGTGGTATGATTGCCAATGAGACAACTATCCACAAGAGACCAAAATGACCAAAACTTGGTAACGGTCAAGATCCCCACCCCTTAACCATATATATTCATGTCGGAACAATATAACAAATCTTATAAAATATAGGTGGAGTTCGTGGGGCCACTCTACCCCTTTCTGTTTGAGAATTTATAACGGTCGAGATCCACAATCTAAACAATATATATTTATGTATGGGACAATATTACATATCAAATGAATTATAAGGGGGTCCCTATAGTCACTGTACACCCTCCAGTTTTAGGACTTGGAAAAATTCGAGATCATCACCCCTTAACCATATATGCTCATGTATAAGACTATATAACAAATCAAATGAAATATAGGGGAAGTCCCTGTTGTCTCCCTACCCCTCATGTTCAAGAACTTTGAAACAGTTGGGATCCCCAACTCTAAATTGAATTCAATGTAGGGGGAGTCCCTGCAGTCACCTGATTGAGAAATTGGAAACCTTCGAGATCCCCACCTTTAAATTAAACCATACATATTCATGTATGAGAACTAATCAAATAAAATATAAAGAGAGTCCTTAGGGTCATCCTATCCACTTCTGTTTGATAACTTAAAACAGATGAGATCCCCACCCCCTCAACCATATATATTCATGTATGGGACAATTTAAAAAATCAAATGAAAAATAGGGGTAGTCCCTATGGTCACCCTACACCCTCTTGTATAAAAAAGAAAATGTGGTATGATTGCCAATGAGACAACTATCCACAAAAGACCAAAATGACACAAACATTAACAATTATAGATCACCGTACGGCCTTCAACAATGAGCAAAGCCCATACCGCATATAGTCAGCTATAAGAGGCCCCAATAAGACAATGTAAAACAATTAAAAAAAAAAGGAACGAAAAACAAATATGTAACACATAAACAAACGACAACCACTGAATTACAGGCTCCTGACTTGGGACAGGCACATACATAAATAATGTGGCGGGGTTAAACATGTTAGCGGGATCCCAACCCTCCCCCTAACCTGGGACAGTGGAATAACAGTACAACATAAGAACGAACTATAAAAATCAGTTGAAAAAGGCTAAGCTCATCAGATAGACAAAAAATAAAAGTGTGTGTGTTTTAAGAACTTGTAAAAGATTTAAATACCAACGCCTAAACCATTTTCATTCCTGTTTGTCATTTCAAAAAAGATTGAATGACATACAAGGTCAATCTCATAGGCGACACACATATGCATATCACTTTGATAGACCCTAACACCTGTCATTTTATTCCAAACTTAGACATCATAGACTTGGGGTGAAGGTGGGAGTCATTTACATTTACTATGGACAGGTCAATCAGATCTCACCTTTGATCCTTGTAGTAATAAACATTTGTCTGATTTGTGTCTCATAACTTTTGTACTGTACAACACAAACTCAGTTTTCTTTCCGGGGTAGCAAGTCCATTCATACTTTTACAAGCTCGTACTAAAGTCATCTTGAACTACTAACAGTCAACTAATACGAACAATTATGATCAACTAGAAGAACTGCAATCATTGCAAATTTGTACCACTGCTGACTCACGAAAGACTGGGTCATGTGCGTTGCTATTGAAAACCTTGATAAAATATGAATTATTTGCCTTAATGATTAATTCATTAAATGAACATAAATGTACAATTATATATGAATGTTTAATGTTTGTTCTTTCAAATCTTTAAAACAAAAGTTGAAGCAACATTGCCAGTTTTCATAATTATGTTTGCCTTGGTTTTTGGTTAACTGCCTAAAGCGATCTCAAGTCGGGCATGTCGAAGCTAGTAACCAAGTCGAAAGTCCGACTGCAAAAGTGGAAGGTCGCAGACATTGGACAACTGCTAATTTAAACCCCTGCCTCAAAATTGAAAATTTTTTGTCCTATAATTTAAAATTGACTACTGACGTATTTCACTACATATTGACGACAAACAATATTCCTTCAACTTTTGCCATTTGGGAAATCTAAACTACTTGCCTTTAGAGATTTTCAGCAATTAAACATTTCATACATTTGTTCTTCGGCAGCTTAGCCAAAATCTCAGGGGATAATAAACTACATAAAGATTCCTAATGTGCCCTACTTCCTATGTGCAACTTCAAAACTTCTGGATAAATCGACGATCATTTAAGTTTTTTCTGATCATATTTTTTTGTAATCAAGAATTAAAAGTATGAAAATGTATGAAAAAGTGTCCAATTAGTTATAAATAACATAACATCCAGCTAGATAATAACAATGGCACATATTTCAGCATTTATTGGGTAGAACACAAATCTAGGGTGCTCACATAAGGCAGCTGAACTGCCTAAAAATCAGGATATTCACCCAATAAAAAATACACAAATAAAACTTTCATTTTTTTTTATTGAGATAACAAATACTGTATACATAAACAACAATTTTTCTGATATATAATGATAATTAATGGACAGGGGATATATATGTAGAGGAAGTGATGTGGATTTCTCAATTTGAAACGATTTTAATATAAAATAAGCTACAAATTCATGTATCTCCGTTCAACATCACCAGAGTATCACATTTGGGGTAAATCATTTATAAATTGTTTGGTTCAGTTTTTTTTTATATAGGTACACATTTCTATCATAGGCTATATGTGTTTTTAAAACAAGAAAGCAAAAGTTTATTTTCCATTAAATTATTTGGGATCAAAAACCCATTTAATAGTACTGTATGAAGAAATAAGATGATATTTCTGCAATAATATTGTTATCTAATTAAAATTTCAAAAAATATGAATCTAATTAAAATTTCAAAAATATGAATAACTGAAATAAACGCAATATAGTGGTTATCACAGAATTTTTTTTTTTATTAATTATCCAAATGCAATATTGCTAAAGACAGCTTTATCAAGAATGAAGTGAAAGTTCTCAAGCAACTCTAAATATTTCTATAAGGGACAAAAATAAAGTTAAAAGTTTAAACCTGATAAATGAAGAGACAAAACTTTAAGAGAAATGAATTAGACTTAAGACAAGCAACAAATGTAATACAGAAATAGCAGAGAGTTGTCTTCCCCTGTCCATGTACTGTGATGAATAACATGATTTATATTTGAGCAAATGTTTGTATGTAAAATGTATGTCACATGTTTTGAGTGTCTATTCTATGAACATAACAAATATGATTTTACAAGTACAGGTGTATGCTAATCGAACAGGTGCACATGTTTCTTAATAAGATTATAGAACTGAAATGTTTTAAAGTCAATAGGCAGATATGACTGACTAACCCTGTGAAGGCTTTATAGCCAGTCAAGGTTATTAAAAAAACTTAAGTTAGTTAGTAGTGACTAGAATTTAATAGAGACAAAAAATAGAAATTTTTACATAAAACAAAAACCTCTTTCATTTCAATAATGATAAAAATACACAGGAAATCGTTGTACTCAAAAATAAAATTGTGTTGCAGACATAAATAGAGTAAGTCAGAAAAACAAAATATTCCCTGGTATGTTGATGAAATTTCAAGCTTTGCACTCTTCTCAGTGTTTCATTTTTTTCTCTCACCTATTGATATTTAAAAAGATTAAAAATTGTCAGAAAAGAAGTATAAATCTTTTGATATCAGAAGATGAGTAAAAACTTCTTTAAAAATACCAGGCTAATTATTTGTTACACCAAAGACACTTTTCATCTTCAGAAACTCTCACACATGTAAGATAGGGTAAACCCCATCATAATAGCAACCTAATGAAACTATGGGTAATGTACACAAATGATATTGAATGTTCACAACACACTCAATCAGCACCTTTAAATGTACCCAGGTATTTTGAACATTAATTTCTTAATAAGTACATGTATGAAGCCTTGAAATATCGTCAACAGCTGTACCTAATGATAAACCTAAATCATATCTGCTTCAAGGCACATTACATCACATATATTTAACATCAATTTCAGTTGTAAGGAAACACACTACATTTATAACAAGGCACATTAATCTATCATTTCTAATATTGAGCCACAATTTCTTTAAAAATTAGTTCTTTTTTAATTTTCCCTATATATAAGAGACAAATAATTTGAATAAAACATAATTTTTACATTTAGTAGGATTTTCTGTTCAATTCAACATTTATTGATAAAAATTTTACAATTAAGCAAATATTGTTAAACTGCTTTTGCAAATAAAAATGAAAAAAACCAACATCTTTTTCAAAATTTCTAAAACTTATAAACAGCTCTCCCTAATTTGTGGAATCATAAATGCAAATTTAAGTTACTAAAATTGTTTTAATAAAAAAAAAAAAAAAATCAATAGAAAGAAAATAAATTTTGAAGTCATGACATATTTAACAACAGGGCGGCACAATCTAACAGTTTAGATATATAATGCCTCCTTTAAAATAAATCCAAGTCTCTTCAAAACCAAAATATCATTAAATTTGATTGCCTTTCATTCAAATAACCTTAAAAAGGCAAAGTTTAGCTGATTGTACATTGCAAATTACCAACTGCAAACTGTATACATTTTGTATTAACAAATATAAAATAACATGAGTTTCCTTGAGTTAGTTTCTTGGTTTTTTTTGGTTTGCCACTCAAACTTTGATTAACCATGAGTTTTTAAATGCGTTAAAAATCACCCAGCATAGCAACCCATTGAAAAAAAATCTTCTGTTTCAACATTCAAAACTTTTTATTCCTATCATGCTCCAGCTGACCTCAGAAAGCATTATATAAGTATAAGATAAATTTTGAAACCTATCACCCTTAACCTGAACTCATGGATATGTACCTGAAGAAAGCAGCAAATCTATTTAAACATAATGGAATATCCATTGCTATATATTAAATAATTTGATTCATGTACAAGACATGCAAGTAGATAAAGTTAGATTTAATATAAATTTTCATAAATTGGGTTGATTTTTAAATAAAATGTGTAAATAAGATGATATTATTAATCTTCATCTTAATTTGTGAATCTGGATAATTTCCAAATTATTGCAGTTTAGTATACAAAAATACATATTTTCAATATCAAAATGTTTACTTTGTACTGATGCATGGAAATTGCATATGTCTTTTCAGAGACAAAAATCAGAATAACCCTTAGCTTAACGTTCATTACCTGCTGGCATATTTTTTATGTTTATTTTTTTGGTATAATTCTTTTTTGTGGATATTTCAGAAACTTTCAAATTTAACCTTGGAGCTAGTAATTTAAAAATCAATGATGATCTTTACTTTACTACATATTTTTTTTTTAGTAACTATGATCTTGACCTAAGGTCGACAGGTAAAAAACTGCAATGGATAAAAGAAAGATAACGTGTTGTTAATGTTAATACAGGATGTAATTTATCTCTAATGCAAACCAAGAAATCTCTTGCACCATACTTATGTGTAAATCATTGTATTCACACCAGAATAATGCCCTTACTATGCTACCATGAGCCTGTTTGCTTCACCTAGCATACTCCTACTTAGTACAATGTAACTGTATATTGGGATTCATTTTCATGGCAATTAAATTTTAAGATTTGTAGTTTCAAACTGGTTTCAAAGGTTTAATATATTTTTTTCCAATCTTAAATCAAATTTTCATTAAAAAAAAACAAATTAACCAACAATTAATGCCCTTGAAAATTTGTCTCATAGTAATATATATTTACAATTTCCACTTTAATATTTGCTAAAAATTGAATTACACAAGAAAACATGAATATCCTTTACCAAACAATATTGTTGAAAATAAAAGTGAATCCCCATTTTTTTTATAATAAAAAATGCACCCAAATAAGTACAAGATTGAATGTTATACATTGTCACCTTTCCCAAGAGAAAAAACAGACATTCAGTTAGATGAAAATAACTTATCTCTTACTGATCATAACTCATTATAAACTTATATACCACATATCAAATTATTTTTGCTTGATTGGACTCTCTTTGGCTCTGACTGAGACATAGTTAAAAATATTTTGAAGCCATTTCATGATGACTATCCTTGTGACGAAAACCAAGTGATGACAATATTTAAATTCAACCAACCAATTGTCAAGGTCAGTTACAAATATCACAGATATATATAGGAATCTTGTAATGAAAATCAAATCTGGCAAAACTGCCAACTGACAATAAATATATACATAAATTATCTCTGTTATAAGACATAACTGATTCATACATAAAAGATAAATAGGAAATCTTACAATTCTATGATAATATGAATTTATACAAATAATGGAATTTGAAACATGATATAAAACAACTACCATTCTTCTTTTAAAACATTGACTCATACAAAGCTGAGTACATACACAAAATAAAAAGTTCCTGAGTCAATAAAACAATATGGAACTGTGTACAATGCTAAAATGTGTAGTTAAATGAATTCTTTAATTTGATTCCTTCTTTTATATTTGGCATTTTTCAAGTAAAAAAAGACAAATAAACATTTCTATCTTCATTTATTTGATAGGCATCATTTCATTTAAATCATATTCCTGCACAAAACATCTAATTCTTTAAAGAACTTCCTTTATTGATGTCATCTAAGAGGCTTTACCTTACAATATATCCATATTTGAACCTTTCTTTGTAATGAAGTATACTAGATTGAAACTTTTTTCAAGTTTCGGTGTGAATTAATTCTTTCAAATCGAGCAACTGTTAGACATTTTGTATCTCATTTTAAAAGAAAAGTTGTGATAAAAAACAATTACCGAGTAATCAATTTATTCTGACCCTTAATTGACAATGACTTTTGGTTTGAAATTAGATCAATGAATCAATTATCAAGCGCACAACCAAGAAAAAGGTTATACCTTACCTATGTAATTTAATTACTGTTATGATCTTTAAGGAAAGTTACAAACTGTTTGAGATATATGACTTTTGTCCAATGTCTGTATTTCTGTTAATGACACCATTTATAATATTCAAGGTCAAACAGCGATAACCTGTTATACAGAACCTCAAAGAAGTGTCATCATCTGTCCAGCAGATGGATGACATATCAAAAGTTTTGAGTTGATATTTTACATTTGAAATATCTGTAGCTGTGAATTCAAAAGTATTTGTGAGGTACAATACTTATTTTCTGGAATAATGTGGGTAGAAATTACACACAACTGTTTTATTAAAATAAAGGCAAATATCTAATAGACATTAATGCAGATTTTGTTTAAAACATAATCATGTATTATTCATTTTAATACAATTTTCCTTTATCCGTGAAATTTTGCGCCAAATAAAGCCTTAATAATTTTATTTTGAAAGTTCAGTACTGAAGGGCAGTAAAATTAAAGATATTGACACAACAAGCTTGAACTATCCTTAATTTTTTTTTTTAAATTAACATTTCAAAAATGATGGATTGCAGATATATTTCATTTTGAAAACTTTCATTATAGATTTAACTTTGACATGTTTCAATGAGATGATTTACAATGAAGTATTAATATTCCTGCTATTTTGCAGGATGATATGCTCAACAACTTTATAAGTACATTGTCAGTTAAATACATTGTCTGAAAATAAAATCAAAAATTGCTGCAAGCGAAATACAATGAACCTGAAATTGTCTTTGGATCAAACTATGATGCACCATTTCATATATATATAAATATTTCTCTATTTGTTTATGTTTAAACATGCAGTCCAGCTGCATAGGCCTCCAGTGTTCAACTCATGTAAACAAAAAGTTCAGGCTGATAACAGAATCAGATCTGTTACTCGGCTTGACTTTACAATAAAAACACCACTTCCTGTGACTATCGTCATTCATTCTGTAAGTATTGTAAGGCATAACTGTCACTGTCAGTAATAATAACACAAGCCAATATCATAATGGCCACGGTAAATCATTGAAGTCTATAGGTCCACCAAGCCCAGCATCGGCTTCTAACAAACTCATGATTATAGACATGGCTGCTTCATCATTGCCATCGTTCCCAGAGATGTTGAGATCCTCAAACACTTGTTGTTCAGCTATTACATTCTCCAAAAGATTGGTTTCTTGTGCACTAGGTACCACTGTAGATGATGCTGTAAATATCAACATAACCTATTATTTGTAAATCCGGAAATTTGGCATGCAATTATTATTTCAATATTTCAACAATCGAAAAATATATAAGATTACTCTTTACAATTTAGGAAAGTCTGCATACAAGTATTGTTGTTAACATACAGCACAATCCATTGCATAGGTTTTTTTATTTTTTGCAAACCAATCCTGTCATTCTAAAATTTATAGTAATAATAAGTTATAACAGACTAGGTGAACTGAATTCTTCATCTCATTTTTCTTACCATAAATATTTTCTCTTACTTTTGAAAAGTAAAGTTTTTTCCCCCTCATCCAAAACTTTTTTTTTCATCTGATTGGAAAGAGTGTGTGTTAGGCAGATTTAACAGATGATGGTCAATTGTGTGTAACTAGAACACATAACTCCTGTCCCAGAATGAAAACATCAGGTGCTACAGTAGTCTTTTGAAGGCCTCATCTAACCAGAACAATTTTAATTCTTATTAATTTTGAAAACATATTTTTTTGGTTGGAATATTTCTGCACTTCTCAGAGAAGGTTGTCTTCTGATAACCAGCAGAAAAAGTTCAGACCACTCAGTTTTCATTTTCTGAATTTTCCCTTAACAGATTCGTGATACTTAGCAATACACCTTATCATTATTTGAATTCAGTCTTAGTTGACCTGAGAATCTGCCCCGCTTTATATATTGACATCATACACCAATCACAATCACTGTCCGGTAATGGCAGACAAATAGCAATAAGGTATATTCTGATGACACTTAGGGTGCCTATATATATAATATAAAGTACTTGCCTGTTTCAGGATGATGTGTAAGACCATTTCTCGGCACTCTTGGACTAGTTCTTCCATTACCTGAGAAAAGGAAAATTTTCAATTATAACTTATTTGTAAGATGCAAATCTTTATTATCTATCTCTGTAAACTGTTGATACATCTAGAATAATGGTGTTTTTTTTATTTCATATTTTGATATTGACTTTATCCACAAGAATATCAAGGGAGCCTGCTATGGCGAGCTGATATTCGCTTGATGAAGTTAGTATAAAAAAATAAAATGCCATTATTCTTTTTCCGTCAATATGTCTTAACTCTATGTTATATGGTAAAGAATATGAAGGAAAATGAAATAATAAGTAAAACTGCTTTTACGCGTACAAAACATTGGGTTTGTTAATTGGTTGTATGAATTAAGTTGCATGTATTTCATTCTTAAACGGAAATGATGGACAAGACCATGTGACGTTACTGCACTGCTACATGACGTCATTGCCTAATATTTTCGAGTATCATGTCCTGTTCATGATATTGAAAATATTAGGCAGTAAGATCAAAGAAATGTTCTTATTGCAAAAATAAATCTATATATCATTGTATTGTTAGCTTACTTCAGATGGTAAAACTTGGAAATAGCATACAATATAGCAAAGGAAAAGAGAACCATAGCTGCAACAATTTTAGGGCAATAAGGAGATTCATTAAATTTGCTGGATGAAATTCCTTTATACGGTGTATTACATGTTTTTCCATATTACTTCATGAATAACTTGTCAATTTTATAAGTGTTATTTTAGGAGTTGAATATATATCCTAATGACACAATAACAATTTAACATGATGTGGTGCAAAATTATTTTCCTCATTTTTTTCAGTTATTCAGTTTATATAAGAAAATTACTGCTATTAATCTCTTTAGTCATGATAAGACCTATGATTTAAGATACTATTGACTGGTAATGTATTTACTTTTAAGGTCCAACCATCTGTCTTGAAAATAAATGGAGTTTAAATTCCTAAGCATGGACTTGTGTACATAATATTTGGTCCCATATCATGACCAAATTTATTCAAGACTGACATGACTGATGAAAGAAATGACGTGGCATTGGTTTCTTTTCAAAAGTTTTAGACACTTGTCCTTTGAAAACGAAATTGTAAGAGATATAAAATACTCACTTGGTGAAGCATGAGAACTCCTGGCTTTGGGCTGAAAAAATCAATAACTTTATTTAGAGAATAGAGTACTGAAAGCTTTGATATGACAATTGTTTCAATTTTCATAACATTTATATTTTGATATTTGTAGGACACCTTTATCATTAAAATTAAATTCATCTGTTTTATAACTTAACAGAATATTTATTGATATAAATCTTCTGAGAACTTTGTTTAGAATCTTTTACATAGGAATAGTTGTTTATTACTGTTTAGGTATTTACATTGTCTTTAAATAGTTCTTATAGATTTTAGAAATACATCAGTTTCATTAGATAAGAACACCTACCATTTCTGGGACTGATGATTGTGTGGCATTATTGGTACTATCTGCTAAAGGTGAATTGGGAATTCTGAAAATAAAATAAAATATCATTTAATATACAGAGAATATAACAAATGTGTTGACATAAGACATCTTTACTAATAAGAGTTCATTTTAAAAATTGAAACCTCAAAATGACAGCAAATTTTGCATAAAAATTTAAATTGAAAATTCTTGTCAAAATTTTGCAGTATGTTAAATCAATTCTAGAAATAGAAGCCATTAGTTTACTGATTCTTAACAATCATAGACCACAACTCCAGTTAATTAAAATAAAATGATCAATATTAACCTTTACCTCATTTTGTCATTCAAAATTTCATATCAAAATTTGGAAAGCCTAAGCTGAATGCCTCTCAAGA
The DNA here is from genome assembly GCF_036588685.1 of Mytilus trossulus. Classification (NCBI taxonomy): domain Eukaryota; kingdom Metazoa; phylum Mollusca; class Bivalvia; order Mytilida; family Mytilidae; genus Mytilus; species Mytilus trossulus. The sequence goes on along the minus strand of NC_086381.1, from coordinate 7,596,322 downwards.
AACTGAACAAGATATTGTTTCCAGAACTTTATAAGTAAACAGTGCTATATACCTTTGCATATCAATAATTTCTTCTGCAATCTGTCGACCTATTCTTGCAGGAGCTAATCTAACACTGGCAGGTAAAGTACTTTTCTTCTTTTCTTTCCTCTCAAGGCTTTCAAGACAAGCTGTAAAATAAATATCACTGATCCTCAATCATGTTCCAAAAAATAACCAGATGCTCCGCAGGGCGCAGCTTTAAACGACCGCAGAGGTTGAACCCTGAATGGTTAGGGCAAGTATGGACACAACATTCAAGCTGGATACAGCTCTAAATTTGGATTGTGATTAAATAGTTGACACAGCATAGGTTTCTGACACAGAATGAATGTGGTCTAATGAACTTAAAAATTTTGTTTTGCCTTAGAGCAATTCACTATGCTGTTGAATATGAATCCTCTCAAAAAAAAATTTGTAGAAATTTCTTTTTATTTATGAAATTTCAAATGAGAAAAATTGACCCCCCCCCCCCCACCATTTTTTTTTCACATCCCCCTATCCTTTATTCCAAAACTGATCTCAATTCAAATTTTTAATGGAGTTTGCAACAATAATTACTCATTTAAATACATCATAAAATATTAAAATGTAAAAATGTGCTTGTCATCACTGAATGGTAAAGATTAGATCCTGATTTGGACCAACTTGAAAACTGGGCCCATAATCAAAAATCTAAGTACATGTTTGGATTCAGCATATCAAAGAACCTAAAGAATTCAATTTTTGTTAAAATCAAACTTAGTTTAATTTTGGACCCTTTGGACTTTAATGTAGACCAATTTGAAAACAGGACCAAAAATTAAGAATCTACATACACAGTTAGTTTGGCATATCAAAGAACCCCATTTATTCAATTTTTGATGAAATCAAACAAATTTTGCTGTCGTATAAAAATACAGAGCGTTTTGTTTGAGTTTCACTGATGCACAATTAATGTACAACTTCTTCAACATTCAATTAACAAACTATAAGATTTCTATAGATGGAGACAGTCAGCCTGGCTTTTATTCATTGTTCCTCTGTTATCCTCATCAATCCTTATGTCTTCCAATTCTTTTCTGAACGCAATAAAGGGATTTCCCACATGATTCTAAATTGAACCTGTATTATCTCCCCTTAATTTACTATACTTACAGTCACTTTCATCCCAAGCATCATTGAACGTTTCCAAGGTAACACCACCTGCATCTGCTGCCTGTCCTGAACTGCTAACTTCTTGCTGACTGTAAAACAAAATTCAAGTTTTACAATAGCTACTAAATATGTGTTAACCCTACAGCAGAGTCAGCAAACAATAGACCACTTTCGAGTTCATCTGTCACTGGCAAAAACTCGTCAATTATGCACGCCTTTATGACGTCATTTACCAGATAGATCCCTGCACTATTTACGTTCATCAAGCGTCTTAGTGATCGTCTTTGTGCAGGATAAACTAGAAATAATGGTTGCTCTGTAGGTACTTACTGACAATTCCCTAATGACAGCAGTGTTGATTGTCAATTTTGAGAATTCAATTTGCCGAATAATTCGTACAATATAGAATTATAGTTTTCCAACCACTCACTCAACATTGGAAGGGAAGTGACAACGCCCTTAAACGCACAAATGACGGTGATAAAGGCATGTATAATTGATGATTTTTTTCTGGTGACGGATGAACTCGAAAGTGGTCTATAGTGTTTGAAGCCTCCTGCAACCAGGATTGCCCACGTGCAGTATATAGAATCTCATGTACTGGTATTAAAGTAAATTTTTAGATTTAGAATCTTAACCAAATACAATGCTTGTTGAAAGACAATTATCAAATTTACTTAAAGTAGTTGAATAAATGATCTATGTTTTACATATTCATGACCATTTATATTCATGTTACTTTCCTTCCCAAGAAATTCAGTTGGAAAATAAGTTGGTTTACATTAATTTCTTCAATATTGCTTTATGTAATATTTGAAATGACACTCTAAATATAAACTAGAGGCTCTAAAGAGCCTGTGTCGCTCACCTTGGTCTATGTGAATATTAAACAAAAGACGCAGATGGATTCATGACAAAATTGTGTTTTTGTGATGGTGAAGTGTTTGTACATCTTATTTTACTGAACATTCTTGCTGCTTACAATTATTTCTATCTATATTGAACTTGGCCCAGTAGTTTCAGTGGAAAATGTTAGTTAAAATTTACAAATTTCATGAAAATTGTTAAAAGTTGACTATAAAGGGCAATAACTCCTAAAGGGGTCAACTGACCATTTTGGTCATGCTGACTAATTTGTAGATCTGACTTTACTGAACGTTATTGCTGTTTACAGTTTATCTCTATCTATAATAATATTCAAGATAATAACCAAAAACATCAAAATTTCCCTAAAATTACCAATTATGGGGCAGCAACCCAACAATGGGTTGTCTGATTCATCTGAAAATTTCAGGGAAGATAGATCTTGATCTGATAAACAGTTAAACCTTGTGTGATTTGCTCAAATGCTTTGGTTTTTGAGTTAAAAGCCAAAAACTGCATTATACCCCTATGTTCTATTTTTAGCCATGACAGCCAACTTGGTTGATTGACCGGGTCACGCCACACATTTTTTAAACTAAATACCCCAAAGATGATTTTGGTCAAGTTTGGATTAATTTGGCCTGGTAGTTTCAGAGGAGAAGATTTTTGTAAAAGATAACTAAGATTAACGAAAAATGGTTAAAAATTGACTATTAAGGGCAATAACTCCTAAAGGAGTCAACTGACCATTTTGGTTATGTTGACTTATTTGTAGATCTTACTTTGCTGAACATTATTGCTGTTTACAGTTTATCTCTATCTACAATAATATTCAAGATAATAAGCGAAAACGAACAAAATTTCCCTAAAATTACCAATTCAGGGGCAGCAACCCAACAACGGGTTGTCCGATTCATCTGAAAATTTCAGGGCAGATAGATCTTAACCTGATTAACAATTAAACCCCTGTCAGATTTGCTCTAAATGCTTTGGTTTTTGAGTTATAAGCCAAAAACTGCATTTTACCCCCTATGTTCTATTTTTAGCCATGGCGGCCATCTTGGTTGGTTTGACGGGTCACACCACACATTTTTTTTAAAAAGATACCCCAATGATGATTGTGTCCAAGTTTGATTTAATTTGGCCCAGTAGTTTTTGAGGAGAAAATTTTTGTAAAAGTTAACGACGACGACGACGACGGACAACGGACGACAGACGCCAAGTGATGAGAAAAGCTCACTTAAAGGGCCAGGTGAGCTAAAAAGGAGATGTGGTATGATTGCCAATGAGACAACACTCCACAAGAGACCAAATGACACAGAAATTAACAACTATTGGTAATTGTACAACCTTCAACAATGAGCTTACCAAAAAGCAATTAAAAATACAAAATAAAATAATGTCATACTTACGGAATAATTGTGTTTGTACTAACAATATATTCCACATCTTTAGTCCATGGATTGACAAAACTAAACATATCAGATCGTAGATGTAGAAAAGAGCCATTCTTAGCTTTAAATCTATATACATTCGTTGTAGTTTTCTCTTTGGTTTTCAAAACTAAAATCAAAAAAATAATCATCTTAAACTTATTTAAAGAAATTATTGTTATCATGTCTAACTTTAACAATATATGGTTAAAAATTCTCTAAAGCTCTTCCCTATTTCTCTAACCTAAGAATCATACTTCATGTCTTGACAATTTTTTTAGTGATATGTTCCAAAAAGAAGAACAGTAATAAATGTTTTTTTATACTTTAACATACCAATGTACAAGAACAGACATTTTTCTGATTTGTTTATCAGCTGCCTATAGAGTGCTTATTATACAAAATCTTTTTTTCTAGGAGATCTAACTAATACTAGTAAAGTATTTCATTGGCAATTCCAAATATTTTCAAAAGGAGGGGGATTTCAACCATATGTCTCCTTTCAAATGCTTTGATCTTAATATCAACTTTAGCCCAATAACCTAATAACTATTAATATGTATAAGTGTTACCTTGTCTGTGAACCTCTGCCATGTCGGCCATGTCGTCTTGGTGATAATATTCATACACAGATGTGCCTAGCAATTCTTGTTGTAAATAACCTATCAATTCTGTTGCTCTATAAAACAATAGGATAAACAATTAAGCTTACAACACATTATATGGGAACTATTTTTTGTACATATGTGAAGGTGATAATGATTTTACCATGAAATTATCTGAAAATCATGAAAATTTCTATCTTATTTTCTACCAGACCAATTTTATTTTTTTTTGGTGGGGGGGGGGGGGGGGGAAGGAGTCTGAGGGTTCTTGATCCCGAAATCCTGGGCTTTAAAAAACATGTAATCCTGAGGTTTTAAAAAAAATAAAAAATAATATATCCTAAAATTCCGAAATTCGAAAGAAAAAAAAAAATCCCGAAAAGGGTCAATCCAAAAATGCTGAGCTTAAAAACACCCATTTCCAACGTCTTGAAAGAAGTCCTTCCCCCTCTATAATTGTCATTTTTATTTCATGTATTTGCTTTGGTCAAGGATAGTACAATCAAAGCGAGTTAAACAAAGGATGTACTGATCAAAACAAAAATAATTATTTTGCAATATCCTTTAGCTTGTTAATAAGTGTTTAAAGGTGCAGATGGTGCAAATTGCATGTTATGCCCCCCTAAAAAAAAAATCTTCCTGACCCATCAACAAATATTTCATCATTTTACAAACTGAAACGACACCTACTTTGGCTGGCCTAGGAAATACAAAAACAGACCATTTTGTTGATATATCAAAGTAGGTCAGGAAAATAATAAAATAATACCGTTATTCACCACAAAAACTTCAATTTCTTCATTCTTAATTACTAAATTCAATATAAGAAACTAACCCCTGATCTATATAGGTAAATTTTCCATCTAAACCATGCCGCGATACATATTTAACTGGTCGGACATCTATACTTTCATAGTCTTTGACAATTTGTTGTTGTCTAGAGGCCGTCTTAACCCTGCCTACTGCCACAAGACAACTTAGACTACAGTCATCTGTTTCATCCTGTTCATTAAGGTCCATTTTAGAAGTGGGCCAAGATTTCAAATATCCTGTACAATGTATCACAGTGAATGATTTCCTATCTGAAACTAGAAATACAAATTTCAAATGTTAAAAAATGCTTCTAGAAATATACACTGGAAGATGTTTAGATTGTGCTGTTAAATGTAAAAAAAATATTCAATATTATGATATTACATTAAATGTTTGTCTTCAGGATTTTGTGTCATAAGATAGCTTGATTTATACATGAAATCAACAAATAAAAATAACAGAGGAGCTTGATAGCTTATGGGGAAACAACAAACAATTGTTGATTGTCTAGGTATTGGTATTTTGTTTTAAAGTATTATTCTTATAAAATATTCAAAATATAGAGCGTTTCATATTTCCAAGTTCTAACAACTTAGATGTGAACTGCTGAAAAAGGAATATTTTAAAAGCCCTTAGCACCCTGCAAGATCACCATTAAAATAAATCTATGATCTCTTAAACTGCTGTGAAGAGTTTACTTAAAAAGCTCTGAGCACCCTCCCAAGATGTTTTGATCTTCCTGTTAAGAATAAATACTAAAGTTAATATATGTATGACCATGTAGGCCATAAACCCCCTGTTTCTTAGAAGTCGTGGAGATTTATAGTTGCCTACAAAGTCATGGAGATTTATAGTTGCCTACAAAGTTATGGAGATTTAAAGTTGCCTACAAAGTCGTCACTTCATAAAACAATAAATATAAACTCTCACAACAATTTCATGTAAAACACACCCAAAAGTAATGAGATACAAACCTGACTTTTTCTTTCTCGTCACCATATCAGGTTCATCCTTCTCTAATTTTAATTGTGAACACATATCAAGTTTATTGCCAGATTTCATGCGACAGAAAAATGATCGTCTAGCACCAGAACACAAATGAGTGGGTCGTTGTAATAATTCTGTTTTCACAGGCATCATTGCTGAAAAAGGAGGAATATAATCTTATGAAGCTAGGTTTAATCATTGGTAGTTGACAATAACTTAAAGTGGTGTCATCTGCCCAGCAGTTCAAGTCTCAACACTTAGATAATAAACCTTGTCTCTCATATGTTTGAAGGGAGAACTTTGAAAGCACTTCTTTTCAGATTTTGACATTTACATAGTTTGTTTTTAGTATAATCTAAGAAAGATAGTACACAATGTAAAATTGTGTATAATACACAATATATAATTGCACCATTCTTAACATTATTTGTAATTTTACAGCTAAGACCATGCTTTTAAATCATAACAATTCCTTGCAACTGTACATATCAATTTTCTCTTTAGACATACATATACAAATTGTGAGGTTATACAATCATTGAACAGGTTCTGCTATTATAAGACACTTCAATCTTAATGTGATCTCAAAGTGATCTTAAACTGTCAATTGTGATTACTCAATGGTGTTATCAAATCAATCAGACGTGACTTAACATATCATATACTGCATTTAGAGTTTTTGCAATTTTATTAAAATACATAACATGGAATCTTAGAACAGATTATAAACTCAAAATGTCTTTCCCCCTAAGACAAGATATACATGAGATATCTCAATGTGACTTATATCCATTCTTTTATACTAAATAAATGGATTTTCTGACTTACTCCGTGAATCAATAAAGCGTTCTCGTGGCGACATATCAGATGACGACAACTGTTCCTTTACTTTATTCATATCTCTCGGGTGTAAATAATCAAACAAACTTTGTCCAATCAAATCATTCTGAAATAAATTAAAAAAAAAAAAAAAATTATTATCAAATGCATTGTAGCTAATATTTGTATTTTTATGTCTTTAACAAAGAAAACAAAATTAATGAGAGATCCTGATTTTATAACTTTCATTTTTTTGTCCTTTTCAATCATGTCCACACAAATTAACTTGTACTGCAATACTTTTCTTGTATTCATTGTGTCCTTCGGAATATGTTTTTTTGTCTTTGTTGTTGTTGTCGTATATACATCTATTGTATATATTTAAGAAATAATTTATGGGGGCTTGAATATATGTTGATTTTACTACAGGTTGGCCCTTTATGACAAATATTTTACCATGAGCGATAGCGAGGGGTAAAATATCGGCATAAAGGGACAACCCGTGGTAAAATCAAGATACATTCAAGCTCCCATGATTTATTTTCGATTCTAATAGGACAAATACGGCAATTCTTTTGAATCAAAGCGCTCTAGGTGGAGGCAAATATTTGCCGTTCCCATAAATTGCGTAAAAGAACGGGGCAAACAGAATAAGTGGCATGCTCAAACTTTTTACAATAATGTATTTAGATAGATTTTGGTAAATTTTAATGATAATTTACTTCTATGTCTTCCATGGATAAAAAATGGGCTCATACCACATTTTATCAATTTTTTTTACGTTTCCTTGTTGTGATGATTTTCAGTACCAGGTATTTTCCCATAAAATGCTTTAATCATTACGTCATCATTCTATGACGTCGTGTACTTCATTCATAAAAAAACATATGACGTGGGGGTACAATCGGAACAGCCAATACAACATATTCATATTTTACCACGGGTGTGTACTCAAAGCGTTTGAAGGAAGTCATGTTAGAATTATGTTTATGTATTTAATGTATTGTATTACATCTCTCCTCTTTACATCAATATTTGATGATGAGAATAAAGATATATATGTTTATGTGTTTTGGATAATTATTACTTAAAACATTAAAGTAATTAAACTATGATTACCCTGGAAATGTTAACTGTAATTTGGTAATGTTATTGTCATTGACTTTGACAGTCAATCCTGGAATTGACAGCTTATGTCATCCAATCAAATTAACTAAGGTGTCTATTGAATATGCGAAGTTCTAAATCATTCCAAGACAAAATACCTCATTTATAAACCTGTTGTTCAGTAGTTGTCAGTGTTTTCATTTTCTTGTGTTTTATAAAGATGAGACTGATAGTTTTAAGTTTGTTTTAAACTAATCATTTCTAAGGCCAAGTGTGAGCCAAGGCTCTGTGTTGAAGACCATACTTTGACCAATAATGGTTTTCATTTTACTAATTGTGACTTGGATGAAGAGATGTCTCATTGGCACTGATTCCACATCTTTTTACATCAATTTCAAATAAATTCAACTTTGCCATCCACACAAAAAAAACCTAAATAATAAAATACAAAGGCAACAACCATCCTGACTAAGGAGAGGCCCATCAATAAGATTAAACTAGTTTTTGCAGACTTTAAGGACATCCCCTTTTTATCTTTTGACTATTACATGATCATGATCCAAGAAATATGTACAGAATTCTAATACAGTAAAAATGTAAGAGTCATTTGAGTCTTGTTTCAAACTACGGTATAAATTGTTGAATCAATGTTCATCCCCTTAATACGGTGTCGGTGACAAATTATAAATAGTATTATTATAACCTTCATCAGCAGGTAATTAAATGCCAAAGAGAAAGATCACAAGGACGAATTTGCTTAACTTGTCCACAAGGACAAATTTGCTTAACTTGTCCTATATAACATTAAAGTCAAAAGCTGTGTGGAAAATACCACTTTTTCTTAAATTCCTGAGGGTGACTATTTATAAAAAGTTTTTTTTAATGTGATATTAAATAAAAAGTTCTTATAAAAGAAAGTCAGAAGATGGTTTTTTACAGTGAAAGCATTTTTTGAAAAAAAACATATTTCTATATAAAAATTTAGGTTACAATCTTTAATATTAAAATTGTACTTGTATATATAAAGTTTATGTATAAAGATATAGTGCTTAATGAAACATTAACAATCATTATTCAAGTACCCAGTTAAAACAAAATGACGGAAATCTTAAAATCCAGAAATTCATAAAACAACAAGAATGTGTCCCAAGTACATGGATGCCCCACTCGCACTATCATTTTCTATGTTCAGTGGACCATGAAATTGGGGTAAAACTTTAATTTGGAATTAAAATTAGAAAGATCATATCATAGGGAACATGTGTATTAAGTTTCAAGTTGATTAGACTTCAACTTCTTCAAAAACTACCTTGACCAAAAACTTTAACCTGAAGCGAACGTACGCACAGACGCATGGACGCACAGACAGACGGACGAACGGACGCACAGACCAGAAACATAATGCCCCTCTACTATCGTAGGTGGGGCATAAAAAGCAGGAAGAGTATAAAGACAGAAAACACACTCACATCAGAAACATTTCATTGTCTTTGGTAGAAAGCTTACTTACTACATGTACAGACATCTTCTAATTTATATCAACACTTTTAAAAATCATTACTTCATCATAACAGAATTTGTATATGTGTTTGCTATTTACAACCCCAACTGAGACTCTTCAATGTGTAGTTGGCACTTCAATTTTCCCATTCTTCTCACATGTTTAAAATTACTATTACAGTAAGGCAAAATTTAATCATTTTCTCAAAAGTTTTCAGAAACTACTATTATTGCAGTTTTTCCCGGCTTAACATAATCCTAAGTGACATATTATATAACAAGACTTGAATGCAACATATAATTTGGTAAAATGTAAAAAAACATAAAATACAAGAAGATCTAAAGAACAAAAACATTGTTCGATAATGGATCCTGTAAATTCCTCTGTACAACTTGAAATAATCTTTGCTTTTTTAACATAACATTTCTCAGTCAAACATTTATTCTAGACAGCAAGTTTACACCAGAGAAATATGGAATAAACCTACATTTAATCCACAAGTTGAGCATCTTTTTCAAATTAACTGACAGTTCTTTGGATTTTCCATTTTAACAAATATGTCAAAATGCAGATTATGAATAAAATCAACATGCTGAATATTCAAATCTGAACTTATAAGACAAGTTTCCTTATCTGTAACTTCTAGACTGCCAATCCAGACCTAAACTTTAAGTTACATTAAAATCTCTCTCTAACCTTTTAGTTATATAGTTTCAGAGTGACAATAAAATCTCACTGTCTGTAATTATTTATTCATACTTTATTCCAATACTCTATACATCCATTAAATTGTTTTATCTTCATTTGTATTTCCTACATTGATGGCTGACCTTGACATTAACATTGTGAACGATATCTATCCAGTTAGTTAATATCAAAGGTATGCAAAAAAAAAAGGTCAAAATTTACTGATGCACATATGTCTACCACCCTTGAATTTCTCGTATAGGATAACCAAATTTAAAGAAAAAAAAAGAAAAAAAAAACATGTTTTAATTATAATTTTTATGCTCATACAATAAAGTTACCCACAATCCTTCAGAATTGACAACCAGAGTATTGGAGTTACCCATATGTGTACCTCATGCAATAATGTTTGTCCTTACCCTTGAGTAATTTAAAAATTCCCCGACAGACTCTGACACATATAAAATTCTTGCTCTATCACAGCTGACAACAAATAAAAATCCTTCTGCTACCTGCAAATACAGAGAAACAAATAATTTTATATACAGGTGTACTGATAAAATGAGAACAGACATTTAGAAGAAATAAAGCAATATTACCTATGCAAGAAAAACATAAATGTTTGGACCTTAAGTGAATTTTTTGTTGATAAAGACCTCTTCTTGTGGACTCAGGGTCATATAAAGCTGTTTGGACACTTTTTTATTGTTTCCTACTGGGAAAATGTGAAAGGTAAAAATAAATTGCGTCCTATCATATCATATCTAATATTTCTACTTTTTAAAATTATTCATTATCATTTGCATTCCTCTCATATATATCTTAATAATGCTAAAAAAAAATTATAAAATAAAACAATGTGGAACAAGCCATTTGACAGTGAATATAAAATAATACAATGTGGAACAACAGGCCCGTAGCCAGGAATTTCCAAGGTGCTTATTTGTTTTCAAGGGGGGGGGGGGGGGGGGGGGGGGGGGGTCCGAACCCCTCAAACCCCCCTGGCTATGGGTATGAACAAGCCATTTGACAATGAATATAAAATAAAACAATGTTGACAAAGAATATTAGAAATCAATATAAATTTTTGTAAGAAGTTTTTATTCTACATTTCATAAATTATCTGTAAATGTCATTTATTCTGTAGTAACTGAATCTATATGGCTCCCCAGACACCAATCTCTATAAATCTTTTCTTTTCCCTATCATTTTCATTTATTTATACTTTTTCTACAAAACATGACCTACTACTGCCAAGTTATGTGGGTTGCAGATTCAAATTTCGTCATGGAAATTAACATGATTAGTTTTTGATTGTAAGAGAGAGACAGAGAACAGTTTATATAATGATCACAAAACACCATAAAATGGGCCTGGACAAAATACATAAATTAATTGAAACTTGGTTTGGTGAAAGCCTTAAAATTTCATAACATTTAGAATGGTTATAATTAAAATATCAATTCATCATGTTTATAGGATCTGGAAAGGATATGTAAGGAGGGGAAAAGATGAAAACTTAAACTTCTATGGGGAAAAGGACTGCATAAAAATATTCTGAAATTTTGCCTTCAATAGGTCACAATAGACCAATTTGAGGAGTTATCCCTTGTTTCTTTTGTGTTCCAAAAGCATGCCATTCTACTGGTACTTTACCTAGCTTGCCAGTGTCCAAAATTAAAGGTAAACACAGAAAAAGATAGAAAACAAAATTGACACAATACAACATGAAAGAAAAGCATAGTGAAGATTGAACCCAGAAATTAAAAGACTAAATATAGGTCAGAACACTAACATTGACAACTAAAATAATTTCCAAACTCCCATAAGACTGTCGCATTTTCATGAGATCATCACAAATTGTCTTTTACATGTTTTTTTACATGAACCACATACACCATGCATTGAATAACTTATAGACACTGATTACTATTATAGTTTGAAAAACCAACCAGTGGATTTGATTGCACTCTAACCCCTTTTGTCCTTTACCTTCCTCTACCTTCAAAACATAAAAGAGGGACGAAAGATACCAAAGGGACAGTCAAACTCATAAATTTAAAACAAACTGACAACGCCAAGGCTAGAAATGAAAAAGACAAACAGATAATAGTTCCCTATGGACAGTTTTTTGTTGCAGCCAGCAACAATCATTGAATTTTTACAGACACAATATAAAGATTATTCTCAAGTTAATTGTGCAGACTGTTTCACAAAAGTATTTAAAATATATCATGACATTTTTCATTCCCTTGCTTAGCAGTTTCCTTCCAGAAAAACACAATAAATATATGACAATTGCCATTAAACACACCACAAAGCAGTAATTTACTAGACAAATTACAATGTTTTACCATCTTCTAAATAAGGAAAAAAACTTTGCATTTTAAATATATTGAATGTGGAAAAAAACAGGAAAATACTGCACTATTCCAAAGCTGGCATTTAATTATTACATGATTATTTAATAAGTTATGTCATGAAGTCTGAACTTGGCTCTACACTTGATGGAGTTCATTGTCTTTAAATGGGAATAACACTGATTTATTGTAATGTGGTATAAAGAATCAATGACTTAAAGGCTGGGCTGCACAGCATGTTTCTATTAAACAATGACAAAAAGTAAAATCACAAAAATACTAAACTTAGAGGAAAATCAATTCGGAAAGTCCATAAATACATGGCAAAATCATTTAACAATATGCCTCAAAAACAAATGGATACATCTTCCCATATCTAAGAACTGTCATATTCCTGACTTGGTACAGGCATTTTCAAATGTAGAAAATGGTGGATTAAACCTGGTTTTATAGAGCTAACCCTCTCACTTTGATGACAGTCTCATCAAATTCTGTTATACTGCAATGGGATTAAACAGTCTATAATGAACATTTAACGCATTACCATTTGAGAACTGACAGTAACATCCAATCATTATCATACATGAATATGACATACTTATCATTGCTGAATGGTAGAAGATATTTGAGAGACTAGAAGATTATTAGATTTATCTGTGATCATCTGTGCTAATCCACAACTATTCCTTATAAATTTATGTGGAAACAGAGTTGATATAATACAAGAAATATCTATATATAATGTATATTAAATGTTTTATCTACATTTCAGATCTAAATAATTAAGGAGATTATTTAAAGCTGTCATCAACACTTTTGAGAATATCCCACAAGATAATCAGTAACTTATAATACATATAAGCTGTGTATGATAGATATCAACCTTGTGCAAATTAATATCAATATATCTGTTAACCTTTATATGTGGTTGACAACATCTCTACAGAAAGTCTGTAACTGTTTGAAAATTGAGTTGTTATAACAACCCTACAAAACAGACCCAAATTATTTCTTTTTTGAGTGTTATAAAATCTATTAAATTCTTATACATGTTTAGGTATATACATGCACTTGTATACGGTGGATTTCCATCCGACACAACTCAAATGATAGATAACATCCAAATGTACAAACAAAGACAAATAGAATTTAGCAATGTTTGGTCAGGAAGATATTTCAATTTGGAACTGGCAAATATAGCAACGGGATTAAAAATTGCACGTGTGTAGTATAATCTGCCAGCACACATTAATAAATATCCTATCAAAAACCAATAGTAATGGACAAAATCGAAAAAAAAGTTTTTGAAGGTCATCTACTACCAAAAGGAATCATCCATAGAACTCTGTCAAATTGGTAGTCCTGTAGATTATGTATTTCTGGTCATTTTTGCTGTTTACATTTTCTACCTATCTATTAATTTTTCTGTCTAAATTATCACTATTTGCACAGAATAGTAGCATAGTATGATATCAGAGAGAAATTTGTCTTACTTATTAAGACTTCTGAGGACTTCAGAGAGAATTTGTTATTACTTACATCTAATATAAGACTTTTAAGTACATCTTCTGATAAAAATGACGGTCTCTGACTAGCTTCAGTTATAGTTGTGGTAGCACCTGTAAAAATATAATACATATATGACATAAACTACCAGGTATATATATAAAGTCCATTTAAATTATTAGATGGGAAACCTTCCTGACCCCTTATATTTATGTTTTTTTTTTAATAAAATATAAAACCTACCTATAACCTTTATAAAATATTCCTGCAAATTATATCAAAATTATAATTTCTAAACTCATGAGGGACTGTGTCTTTGTTATCTCGAAATGCATGCAACAATGATTTTTTGATTTTTTTATCCTTTATTTTACTTTTTGTGTCGTTGGGTTGCTGTCTCATTGAAATACCCACATCTCCTTTCATTCACATGTTCTATAAGTCAGACTGCAAAATCTTTGTCAGACAGAATTAAAAATTGATTATTTTTTTAGAATGACACCAACCCTCTGTAGATTTTTAAACCTGACCTCTCTGAATGTCAAAGTAACTATTTACGTGTTAGGTTACTGATTCAGTAACATATATCAACATTCTTTTGATTTATGTATGAAATTCTTAGTTTTTCACTAAGACATTTTTGGTTTATAGACAGCAGCTGTCTAATTTGCTTATAAAAGTTATTTTTATTTCACTTTTTGTGTTGATCACGTCTGGTATTGGTTGGTTAGGTGATTTTTTCCCCATTCCATCCTTTGCCATTGCCATCCTTAATTATATTTATTGTATGTAAGATCTGTTTTTCCGTTCAGCCAGTTAGTAATTTGAACGCATGTTCATTTTAAAATGAAAATGAGAATACAAGAAAACCTGAAACATGAATCTTTCAGTAATCAAAAGATTGATTAAAAAAAAAATTTGTAAATGGAAAAATTGAAACTTAATTCTTTAACATATCATTGTAAGCTTTTACTGATAGAACCAACTAGAACTTTTCTTAGTAAAGTCAAGATGTGTAGCTATGTGATGATTTTACTTGTGAGTATTTGAGTTTTAGTAAGTCAATCTGATTCTGTCTGATTAACATTTCAATGACTGAATGCTTGTTTTTTTGTTTTTCGTTAGGATTTCATGATATCAACTACAAACAAGATAGATATAGGAAGATGTGGTGTGAGTTCCAATGAGACAACTCTGTTTTTAAATGATGTGTCAGAAGCTAATTTATTTCCTCAGTTATTAATGGAACTTAAAACATGTTGGTGAGACTCAATACCTGTTAATTTTACTGTTAACATTCCTAAATCTTTCCCTTATTCATGTAACTATAGTAAAAATGGCAGGAATTCCTAGCATTAGTGACCGTTTTATATCATTTTTCATAACTCTTTATTGCTTCTATTAATCCCAAAGATCAAAAATGTTAAATATGTGTCCGTGTTTCTATAAGTGTGTGTGTCAGATTTACATTGAATAAAAGCTGTTAATTGTTTTTGTCATTGGGTTGCTGTCTTCTAATGGATGTAACACCCCACATATTATTTTATCTATACCCCTTATATTATCATTGTCATTCAAGTTTTTATTAGGATTCGATAATAATTAAAGAGCATTAATGCATCATTTTATTTGAATGTTCCATTATTAAATTAATTATTAATGAAACCTCTGCTACAGATTTCATTCAGAGGTCTCTTTTTGTGGATGTTATCTGAATGTTATAGTCAGGTACTGTGGATTCATTATTTATATTGGTTTGATACCATCTTTTGTAGTTTCATAGGTACATGTGAACCACGAATTTAAATGTTCAATGAAATTTCAAATTTTATATAGGCAGAGATTGGCAAAACCATGAAATCAAATATCCTAGAAAACTGATACATGTGTACCAAGGAAAATATAAATGAGCCTTTTTGTGATCAAGTCAAACCAAATAAGTCAAACAAAATGAAATGTTTGTTGTAAATGCTATTTCAAATTGTTTTAATACAAATGGGAGACTTATCCAGCCAATGGGGCAGTGTCAGACCAAGGTTAATATATATGTTGTACAAGCAAAGGAAAGCTTTTAACCACCTTGACTGGCTATACAGCCCTCGCACGGTCGGTTCTTTAGAATTTAAAATGATGATATCCTGATGGTATTGATCATATTAGACGAGTTCTCACATTTCCCTAGCTTTGCTAAAGTGTATACTCAAAACTGGGAGCAGTATTGGTAAATGTGTATTAATGTTACCTCTGAGTGATTTAAGATGTTGGACGGCCATTCTAAGTACAGTTAATTTGTCTAATTTACGATTCATAGCATTACACATAGGAAGCAAGGAAGATAACTCTGTAATGTATGCATTCATTTTATCTCGCCTTCTCTTCTCAATTTCACTGTGATTTTGTCTGAAAACATAAATAAACATAAAAACATAGTTTCATTTTGTTCTATCTTCTTTTTTAAAATCTAAATTATATTTGAATACAAACATCATTTAGTGTCTCGTCATACATAGAAAAGCATAGTTAAAACTACTTCAAAAATCACAGAATCACATTATTTTGAGTGAAATAAGAATGGGCAAGAGAGCATGTACATTTGTACTAGTATATGAAATGACAAATATTGAAGAAAAGTTGAATGATTTCTATTATAAAGCAATCTTTTGTTTCTGTTAAGATTTCTCCTTCAACAGATACCATTGCAATGTAGCTTGTCTGTATAATGAACATGTTAATTATAAAACAAAAAAAACCACATTGAAACATGAAACTTGTTAAAAAATGAATGTATGACGTAGGAAGCCTTGCTTTAATATCATGAAAATAAGAAAATGCTGGAAAAAGTAACTTATTTTTGCACAAATAAACAATTAGTTGTAGTTTTCTGTCTGTTGTTCTGATCATAATAGGTACAGCGTGTTCAATTAATTCTGTAAATGGAAATGACTCTCCATTCATAATAATAAAAAATAATGTATTTGAATTATTCTCTTTGTTTTAATTCTATTTTTTGTTTGTTTATCAAAATATGTTGTAATGAGCAGACATGAGTGTTATAAGTTGATTTGTAATATCATTTAAGAGATAACAAGAATGTGTCCATAGTACACAAGTGCCCCACTTGCACTATCATTTTCTATGTTTAGTGGACGGTGAAATTGGGGTAAAACTCTAATTTAGCATTTAAATTTGAAAGATCATATCATAGGAAACATGTATACTAATTTGCAAGTTGATTGGACTTCAAATCCATCAAAAACTACCTCCTTAACCAAAAACTTTAACCTGAAATTTCCACTATCATTTTTCTATGTTCATGGAACCATGAAATTGGGGTCAATACTCTAATTTGGCATTACAATTAAAAAGATCATATCATAGGGTACATGTGCACTTAGTTTCAAGTTGATTGGACTTCAACATCATCAAAAAATACCTGAACCAAAAACTTTAACCTGAAGCAGGACAGACGGAATTTAGGACTGACAGACGAATGAAAGAACAGACCTACAGACCATGCAGAAAACATACTGCCCCTCTACTATTGTAGGTGGGGCAGTAAAATAATTAACTTCCTATTACATTTTAATTATTTATAAAAAAAAAGGGGGGCTGTATTAGGCCTTTTTGAGAATCAAATTTTTTAGCACCAAATAAAATCTTTTAATTTGAGTATTTGCCTTTTATTAAAAAGATGCTCTCTCTTTACTATAATTTACCTGTAAATAAGTAATAAAATATCTTCCACGTATGGAAAACCCATTTAAGGACCAATAGAAACAACCTTCATTTGTAATTTTGGTCATATGTCCATGTTTAATTAAGAGCTCCATTTCTATTGTTTGGTTTAGTTTAAACATATTTATTTATAGTGGATTGGGAAACAAGTTTTGCAACTTATATCAATCCCTTTCCACTTTGTGGGTTTGAGCTGGATATTAACCTGAGTGAAAATTATTTCCTATTTTTCCCATCTGAAAGATGCTCATTGTCACATGTCTCATTGAGTTAACCAAAGGATCTAACTAATGACCAAAAACAGATACAGTTAGAATTTCAAAAGTAATTTACATTTTGTCTAATCATCTTTAGGCTAGCGACAATTACATATATTTTAATGTTAAATAGTTAAAAAAAACTACATTTCTTCCTTAAATGTCATTGTACTAGTTGGCTCTTTTTCACATGACAAAAACCTATTCATCATTTGAAAGGAAAGAAAATGAAGAGTAATATAAGGACAAGATCAATACAAAATACCTTATGTGCGATTTATGAAGTTGAAATACGTCTTGATTTACAGCTCTTCTACCTAGATACAAATGATCTTGGATTTCTCTTAGGATTTTCATTTAGTAGAAAGTCTTATTCAATTAGAGGCATCAGAGACATATTATCTAATTAATGTGGTAATACTGTTACATCAATATTGAAGATAACTCTCAGGGTAATAATTTGAAGTACACTCGTCAGGGTAATATAGTAGTATATTCGTCAGGGTAATATTGAATTATCGTGTACTGTAGGTTCAGCAGGGAATTAGCACAATACTTTTATTCAATCAATACTTTAAATGTTTCATTCAAAGGTGATAATTCCTTAAATCAATGTCTACATGACCTAATGCCCTAGTTCAGTAGGGAGTTTGGGAGCTATGGTATTGATGTCAAGGACATTAACAAATCAATGTCTACATGACCTAATGCCCTTGTTCAGTAGGGAGTTTGGGAGCTATGGTATTGATGTCATGGACATTAAAAAGCAGGTTATCAAGGTCAAAAATTAACTGCAAAGATCAAATATTCTACAAGAACATGGTCTGCTGATTGATTGTCTATATCCTTTTTCTGTACAGAAAAACATATTTGAAAATTGAGAATGGAAATGGTGAATGTTATATGTTTGACCAGCTATTAGATATAAATGTATATCTTTAGTCTGACCTTAGGCCATAATATCTTTACTCTGACCTCAGACCATAATATCTTTACTCTGACCTGAGACCATAATACCTTTAGTCTGACTTTAGGTCATAATACCTTTAGTCTGACATTAGGTCATAATACCTATAGTCTGACTTTAGGTCATAATACCTTCAGTCTGAATTTAGTCCATAATGTCTCAAGTCTGACCTAAGGCTATACTATTTAAAGTCTGACCTAAGGCTATAATATTTAAAGTCTGACCTTAGGCTATAATATTTAAAGTCTGACCTTAGACTATAATGTCTTTACTCTGACCTGAGATCATAATACCTTCAGTCTGACCTTAGGCTGTAATATCTTTAGTCTGACTTTAGACCATTATACCTTTAGTCTAACCCCAATCTCACCATTCAATTTTACATACCTTAAGAAAGTTGTGCATCTGCTAAGTGCTGAATTCTGAGATATGTCTTCCGATGATAATGTTACATACCCTGAGTATTAGTCTTACCATTACTAGTCCCACTAAACCAGATATTCATACATTGCGAAGCGTATATCACCAGAGTTACCTACCTTGAGAACCGTACATCACCAGAGTCAACAGATTCATCTTCTTCTTCAAAGTCATTAAACATCGACCTATAAAATAAAAAAAAAGGACTTTAATGAATAGCTGTAAGTATGTATATGTAAAACAGGTATTATTTATTTGAAAAGTTACGTAAAACTGTATGATGAAGTGGGAAAAAATATGTTTTGACTGATAATTTATAAAATTTATGAGGTTTTTTTAGAAAGAGTTTGTACAAAATTAGATATGTGCAATGTGTCTTGTCTGACTCAATTCTAAATATGTGGAAAAAGTTATCATTTATTCTTAATTTTTTTTATGTATATAACATATGATTTTTTTTATTATAATCAAACTAAAGCTAAAAAAAGCATGTTACATAATAGAAATTTTAATTAATTTGTTACATTTGACATTCACGACATTTGTTTCATCCTAGCTTGCATTAATATTACTACCTAAATTACATAATGAAAGCAATTGAAATAGTTTGATTTTATGATATTGCTCCTCATTCCTTACATCTGATTTTGATTTTTCATGCTGTAAACCTGGCAGACAATCAAATCAAGATAGCAGCTCCTTTTCTAGTTTAAAGCATATCAATTCTACTTTGGTTCAATTTTTCAAAATCTATACATGTACTTTCTGTTTGACTGAAAAAGATTGCAATACCTTTGTAGTTATTGGAATACTTTGAGGTCAACAATTTTGTATTTAACACATATAATAAAATGTATTAAATCTGCCTGATGTAAAAGGTTATTAATGCCCTTCCATAAAATTTCATTACTTTTTATTTGCTTTCCTTTGGACGTAATTTTACTCTGGTTTGTTTGAACCTTATTTTAACTTACTCAGACCCTTTTCTTTTCTTGCTGGGTGTGTGTGTTGCCAACTCCATATCTGGAGGGTACAGTTCACAGGTCAGGGGTGAAGGTAATACTATGTTATTGTCAAACAGGTTGTAGTCTGAAAAGAACAAAAACATATTTATGTGAAATTCAATTAAATTTTTCCATAAAAGTTTCAACTAACTCCTGACTAAACTGTCCTAAAAATAATATTGGTCTGGTATAAATCAGCTGAAACTTGTCTATCTGGATTATACCAACATGTATTCTCTACAAAAAAATGAAATCGTCTAATCCAGACGGTGTTGCTTTTGATAGATCTCCTTTTAAAACTCACACTTTGAAATATTTTACATAAATTAAACAGTATTTGTCTCAGAATAGTAAAATTTAAAATCTCATTTAAGTTCACAAAACTTTACAAATGAACTTGACCATATTCTGTTTTTCAGCAATGTAGGAAAATGTTTAAGTATATGTTAAAAATCAAATTTTATAGATGTTTTTGTGAATTTAAATTTAATAACTTATGGTTTAATGTCAAATGTCATGATATACATATACAAGTTTTAAAATAACTTGCAGTATTAAAATAAATGTAAATTTCAGTAGCCTGCATCGATCATCAAAATCATTTTCAGGAAAAACTGGTCCCCTGGAATGTGAAAAGTATCAAGAGCAGGTCAAAGATAACAGCCATTTTCTAGACAATTCCCCTTATTATCACATCAGTAAAACATTTTGGAATCCCTGATCATAGTCATTGAATATCATTCTATAAAAGAAGATATGCCTATGTCCATTGGGAATTTGATGGAAGCAAATGTAGACATACTTATAAAGTGTTGTAGAGTTCAATAGCAGCTTTCCATCTTTTATACCTTCATCTATTATACAAATGTCAATTAGATTTGTGATAACAATTTATATTTTTTCTTTATTTATTGAGACTACAATAACTTTGACCGTACCACTTTTACTGCACAAGAAGCACATTTGACAAAGACCCTTTAATGTCTCTTCATTGATGCTAGAGGTCAAAATAACAGAAAAAAATCTAAAACCTAATACAGATGTTTAAGAGAAGATAAAACAAAACAAAAAGATTCAATGAGATATACATTAATAAATAAACATATTTGTATTATCAATGTTTTGGTAGTTTGATATTTCTTATAAATGGCCTTTAACCAAAATATTAGTAGAATATTTTTCAATAAATCTAGCTACCTTTAGCTTATACATACTGTAATTGTATGAACCTATCCATAACTAACAGTTTTATGGCTAATTTATATGTCTAATATATATGTCCAGTTATTTATGTTTAATTATATTTAGTCTTACCAACTCTATTTCTTCAATGTCAATTGAACAAAAATGTACGTTTCAATTGATGTTGCAATTTTACTGTCAAAGTTTTAATGGATTTCAGAATAATAAAAAGAATGTAGAGTATGATTACCAATGGGGAGACAACTCTACACCAGAGACAACTCTACACCAGAGACAACTATCCACCAGAGACAACTCTACACCAGAGACAACTCTACACCAGAGACAACTCTACACCAGAGACAACTCTACACCAGAGACAACTCTCCACCAGAGACAACTCTCCACCAGAGACAACTCTCTACCAGAGACAACTCTCCAGCAGAGACAACTCTCCACCAGAGACAACTCTACACCAGAGACAACTCTACACCAGAGACAACTCTCCACCAGAGACAACTCTACACCAGAGACAACTCTCCACCAGAGACAACTCAACACCAGAGACAACTCTACACCAGAGACAACTCTCCACCAGAGACAACTCTAAACCAGAGACAACTCTACACCAGAGACAACTATCCACCAGAGACAACTCTACACCAGAGACAACTCTACACCAGAGACAACTATCCACCAGAGACAACTCTACACCAGAGACAACTCTACACCAGAGACAACTCTACACCAGAGACAACTATCCACCAGAGACAACTCTACACCAGAGACAACTCTACACCAGAGACAACTATCCACCAGAGACAACTCTACACCAGAGACAACTCTACACCAGAGACAACTCTACACCAGAGACAACTCTACACCAGAGACAACTCTACACCAGAGACAACTCTACACCAAATACAACTCTACACCAGAGACAACTCTACAACAGAGACAACTATCCACCAGAGACAACTCTACACCAGAGACAACTCTCCACCAGAGACAACTCTACACCAGAGACAACTCTACACCAGAGACAACTCTCCACCAGAGACAACTCTCCACCAGAGACAACTCTCCACCAGAGACAACTATCCACCAGAGACAACTCTACACCAGAGACAACTCTCCACCAGAGACAACTCTCCACCAGAGACAACTCTTCACCAGAGACAACTCTACACCAGAGACAACTCTCCACCACTCTACACCAGAGACAACTCTACACCACACTCTCCACCAGAGACAACTCTCCACCAGAGACAACTCTATACCAGAGACAACTCTCCACCAGAGACAACTCTCCACCAGAGACAACTCTCCACCAGAGACAACTCTCCACCAGAGACAACTCTCCACCAGAGACAACTCTCTACCAGAGACAACTCTACACCAGAGACAACTCTCCACCAGAGACAACTATCCACCAGAGACAACTCTACACCAGAGACAACTCTACACCAGAGACAACTATCCACCAGAGACAACTCTACACCAGAGACAACTCTACACCAGAGACAACTATCCACCAGAGACAACTCTCCACCAGAGACAACTCTCCACCAGAGACAACTCTCCACCAGAGACAACTCTACACCAGAGACAACTCTACACCAGAGACAACTCTCCACCAGAGACAACTCTCCACCAGAGACAACTATCCACCAGAGACAACTCTTCACCAAAGACAACTCTCCACCAGAGACAACTCTCCACCAGAGACAACTCTTCACCAGAGACAACTCTACACCAGAGACAACTCTCCACCACTCTACACCAGAGACAACTCTACACCACACTCTCCACCAGAGACAACTCTCCACCAGAGACAACTCTATACCAGAGACAACTCTCCACCAGAGACAACTCTCCACCAGAGACAACTCTCCACCAGAGACAACTCTCCACCAGAGACAACTCTCTACCAGAGACAACTCTACACCAGAGACAACTCTCCACCAGAGACAACTATCCACCAGAGACAACTCTACACCAGAGACAACTCTACACCAGAGACAACTATCCACCAGAGACAACTCTACACCAGAGACAACTCTACACCAGAGACAACTATCCACCAGAGACAACTCTCCACCAGAGACAACTCTCCACCAGAGACAACTCTCCACCAGAGACAACTCTACACCAGAGACAACTCTCCACCAGAGACAACTCTCCACCAGAGACAACTCTACACCAGAGACAACTCTACACCAGAGACAACTCTCCACCACTCTACACCAGAGACAACTCTACACGACACTCTCCACCAGAGACAACTCTCCACCAGAGACAACTCTATACCAGAAACAACTCTCCACCAGAGACAACTCTCCACCAGAGACAACTCTACACCAGAGACAACTCTCCACCAGAGACAACTCTCCACCAGAGACAACTCTACACCAGAGACAACTCTCCACCAGAGACAACTCTACACCAGAGACAACTCTCCACCAGAGACAACTCTACACCAGAGACAACTCTCCACCACTCTACACCAGAGACAACTCTACACGACACTCTCCACCAGAGACAACTCTCCACCAGAGACAACTTTATACCAGAAACAACTCTACACCAGAGACAACTCTACACCAGAGACAACTCTCCACCAGAGACAACTCTCCACCAGAGACAACTCTCTACCAGAGACAACTCTCCAGCAGAGACAACTCTCCACCAGAAACAACTCTCCAGCAGAGACAACTCTACTCCAGAGACAACTCTACACCAGAGACAACTCCACACCAGAGACAACTCTCCACCAGAGACAACTCTCCACCAGAGACAACTCTCCACCAGAGACAACTCTCCACCAGAGACAACTCTCCACCAGAGACAACTCTCCACCAGAGACAACTCTCCACCAGAGACAACTCTCCACCAGAGACAACTCTCCACCAGAGACAACTCTCCACCAGAGACAACTCTACACCAGAGACAACTCTCCACCACTCTACACCAGAGACAACTCTACACGACAACTCTCCACCAGAGACAACTCTCCACCAGAGACAAGTCTCCACCAGAGACAATTCTCCACCAGAGACAACTCTCCACCAGAGACAACTCTCCACCAGAGACAACTCTCCACCAGAGACAACTCTCCACCAGAGACAACTCTCCACCAGAGACAACTCTACACCAGAGACAACTCTACACCAGAGACAACTCTCCACCAGAGACAACTCTCCACCAGAGACAACTCTACACCAGAGACAACTCTTCACCAGAGACAACTCTCCACCAGAGACAACTCTCCACCAGAGACAACTCTACACCAGAGACAACTCTACACCAGAGACACCTCTACACCAGAGACAACTCTACACCAGAGACATCTCTCCACCAGAGACAACTCTACACCAGAGACAACTCTACACCAGAGACAACTCTACACCAGAGACAACTCTACACCAGAGACAACTCTACACCAGAGACAACTCTCCACCAGAGACAACTCTCCACCAGAGACAACTCTCCACCAGAGACAACTCTCCACCAGAGACAACTCTACACCAGAGACAACTCTCCACCAGAGACAACTATCCACCAGAGACAAAATGACAACGATTTAGTCAGCAACTAAAGATCAAGGTAAGGCCTTCAATAATGACCTAAACCTGAACCATATAAAGTAAAAGACCTGAAATGACTATATAAAACAATTCAAACAAGAAGAAAAAAAGATATACAGCAACAAATGACAAACACTATGAATTACAGCCCCCACCTTTCCCTTCTAGTCCTAATGAGGGCAGTGGCACCAGACTTCTATTTAATAACTGATTCCATAAGTGGCAAATCAAATTGAATTGTACAAAACAGTGATAAACTACTACTAATCTATGTTAGCAGGTGCTTGATCAAGATCAATGGACGCTAAAACAGTACAATTAAATTGTTCATAATGATAGACATGTTTTATCAGCTAAATAATTGTTTTATACAATAGATATTGATATAGCAAACTTCATATATTGTACACATAGGGACAAGTGTAAAAATGGTAAACATACATTCTCTCTATGTGTTGTACACTATGTAATTCAAAACTTCCAAATTTTAAATCAACATTTAGAATAATAGATACAACAGCAGTGTTCGGAACTGTTATATGTAGATAAATTCACACTGGGGCTTCAACAAGTTTGACATTTTCTAATACTCATTACGTAAAGTATCTACCCTTCAATATTAGACAGATTTAAAGCTTCTTATTGTCTTCTAAATGTAGAATTGAATGTATGTCAAACAATATTGATCAGTTCTCATTACAGAGATGTAACCCACAAACATATACCTTAAAAGGTTATTGTGAATTCAGCTCTTAGTTTTATATTTCATGTATGGAAGTCCTAGCATATAACATTCTTTCAGGTTTTTTGGGATTGTACTTTTCATGGTTTAAAACACAAAGTACTGTTTTGTCTAAGGCACATCAGATTTTTTTTCAGTAGATGAACCAGAAGTGATATAAAACAATGAGATCCCTATGATATTTCAATAAATAAAAGGGCCTGGGTGTAGTTCCTATCTCGGGTATTATCTTTCTAAATTTTCTGGATTTGTTTGAATTTCTATGATTCGAGGAAGTGAGTCTTAGTAAATTTGACTTAATTATATTGTTCAGTTTGTACATTTCTTATTTGCATGGCTCTGTTGCTTCATGTTTTTCCTTTTGCATGGCTCAGTGTTTCATGTTTATCATTTTGCATGGCTCAGTGTATCATGTTTTTCATTTTGCATGGCTCAGTGTTTCATGTTTTTCTTTTTGCATGGCTCAGTGTTTCATTTTTATCATTTTGCATGGCTCAGTGTGTCATGTTTTTCATTTAGATGGCTCAGTGTTTCATGTTTTTCATTCTGCATGGCTCAGTGTTTCATGTTTATCGTTTTGCATGGCTCAGTGTTTCATGTTTTTTTTTCATTTTGCATGGCTCAGTGTTTCATGTTTATCATTTTGCATGGCTCAGTGTTTCATGTTTTTCATTTTGCATGGCTCAGTGTTTCATGTTTTTCTTTTTCGTGGCTCAGTGTTTCATGTTTTTCATTTTGCATGGCTCAGTGTTTCATGTTTATCGTTTTGCATGGCTCAGTGTTTCATGTTTTTTTTCCTTTTGCATGGCTCAGTGTTTCATGTTTATCATTTTGCATGGCTCAGTGTTTCATGTTTTTCTTTTTGCATGGCTCAGTGTTTCATGTTTATCATTTTGCATGGCTCAGTGTTTCATGTTTTTCATTTTGCATGGCTCAGTGTTTCATGTTTTTCATTTTGCATGGCTCAGTGTTTCATGTTTTTCTTTTTCGTGGCTCAGTGTTTCATGTTTTTCATTTTGCATGGCTCAGTGTTTCATGTTTTTCATTTTGCATGGCTCAGTGTTTCATGTTTTTCATTCTATATGGCTCAGTGTTTCATGTTTATCGTTTTGCATGGCTCAGTGTTTCATGTTTTTTTTCATTTTGCATGGCTCAGTGTTTCATGTTTATCATTTTGCATGGCTCAGTGTTTCATGTTTTTCATTTTGCATGGGTCAGTGTTTCATGTTTTTCTTTTTGCATGGCTCAGTGTTTCATGTTTTTCATTTTGCATGGCTCAGTGTTTCATGTTTTTCATTTTGCATGGCTCAGTGTTTCATGTTTTTCATTTTATATGGCTCAGTGTTTCATGTTTATCATTTTGCATGGCTCAGTGTTTCAGGTTTTCAATTTACATAGCTCAGAATCTATAATGTATGACTCAATATAAACACTTCTAATTGCAATGTAAATTGTAACATGCTTTTATCTTATATAAACTTGATCCTCTTTTAAATTAGATTTCTTGCTAATTTCAAGAAAAATCTAGTTTCCCCCATCAAATTTGTTTTACCAAAATGAATAAACTTAACAGTAAAAATCGTTCCAAAAATTTATAAATTTGAGAAGAAAATTAATAAAACAATCACACACTTTATTACATAATCTTTAATACTGTAATAAAAAGGTCATTACCAACTGAAGTCAATTTAAATTCCATCATCTTACTTAAGAGTTTCATGGCAGCTTTTGCAATAATTATGACTTTCCTTTACTATTTTATATCAAAAACAGTAAAAAATATTGTATAAAAAATAGTACAAGGCTACAATATCCATGCAAACTATTGAGAAATTGGATGAACAAGAGAATACAGGGAATAAAATTCAGGAACTTCAAATATTTCATTAATTTTAGAAATTCAACATAGAATATATATTTCAATTTCAGAAATAGAAAATTATAACCTGATGCATTTTTTGGAATATGAAATATTTCCTAATTGATTTTAGGAATTTTAAAGGTTTTTTAATTAATTGGAAATGGGTATGTTCCAGTTTAAACATGGCTTATTCAATATTTCCTTAATATTTCTTACTTAAATCTCTCCTCATCTACAAGCAAAACTCCTAATATTATTAAAATCCATATTGATACAGGAACTCACTGTAAGTAATTACTATCATTCTGGAAACAATTAATATCTTCTTATTTAATAAATATGACGTTACACTTATATAATGATATTAATATGATCATGGCATATGTAAGAAGTTTATAAATATGACGTTTAAACACTTCTATAATGATATTAATATGGTTGTGGCATATGTAAGAAGTTTAGGTAACAAATGAAGCTTGTAGGTTCTTTACAGATTTTACTTTCCATTTATAGTTTTAACCTGAGAAATTGTGACTTGAGTCTTACGAAATTTTAAGTTTGATGAACTTGCATTGAGGAATATTAAGTCTTCCAACAGTAGTTCATATTACAGTGGCTTACAGTCTCTGATCATTTGATCTACTTGAATATTTACAATCAATGCAATTTTCATGGTTTATGTTTAGGGCCATTACTCACTTAAGGACTTACTAAATTGGCTAAAAACCTAATAAGGTTTCAACTAAATTAACTCTATACCTATAAACCTAAACTAAACATAACCTTCACCCTAATTTGTACCACAACCCTTACGTAAGTGAAAGCACATTACTTATTCAATTTGTTTTACTGTTTCCAACTCTTCTAATTTAAGTATTCAACTATTGCTTATTCAACTCGTTTTACTGTTTCCAACTCTTCTAATTTAAGTATTCAACTATTGCTTATGAGTACAAAGATTTGATGTTAGTTGCAATGTATCAATTTTTAATTAGAATAAAAATTTGTTCTTTGAACTATCAGAACCATGTAATTTTTCTTTTAAATATTAACTTCCACTCTTATAAAGACAGAACTTTCTGCCCATTGAAAATAATATCCTGTTACAGCTGCGACAAGAGTTGGTTGATGGATATTTACAAGGCAGCTGAGTTCAGGAGTAATCATACACTTGCTGTTTTTAAAACATGACAGAAAGGAAACCAAACATTGAAACAGCAGAAAAGAAAACTTATATATAATATCAATAGAATGTTTCCAGTGTAAAAATGGCAATTGTAAGGATTCTGTAAATGATCAGTTTAAAGAAACAAATTAGGATTTACAGTATTTAATGCTAAAAGAGGGACGAAAGATACCAAAGGGACAGTCAAACTCATAAATCTAAAACAAACTGACAAC
Organism: Mytilus trossulus; assembly: GCF_036588685.1. Taxonomy (NCBI): domain Eukaryota; kingdom Metazoa; phylum Mollusca; class Bivalvia; order Mytilida; family Mytilidae; genus Mytilus; species Mytilus trossulus. The sequence goes on along the minus strand of NC_086381.1, from coordinate 7,567,308 downwards.
GCCATGGCTAAAAATGAAAAAGACAAGCAGACAAACAATAGTACATATGACAAAACATAGAAAACCAAAGAATAAACAACATGAAACCAACCAAAAACTATGGGTGATCTCAGGTGCTCCGGAAGGGTAAGCAGATCCTATTCCACATGTGGCACCTGTCGTGTTGCTTATGTGATATCAAATCCGGTAAATGGTCTAACTTGGTAGGTCACATTTATGATTGTAGTTACGACGTAAGGAACATATCCAATATCATTTGTGAAACGGTTATTCCATAACGGTCAACCAACTCGTGATGGCGTCCGTAAAATTTACGAAGGGATGATTTCAACTTCACCATTTGAAACTCTTGCATGGTTTAATAGCTTCCTTGTGAGCAGCAACCCTCTATCAAGAAAAGCATGATAGGAAATGCAAGCACGGGAATATCGTATCAATTGGGAGATATATACCCCATATGCAGGTGCTGCTCGAATGTTGCTACTTAGAAATGGAAAGTTCACAATTGGAAAGCTGAAATCATCTCTTTTGTCGTAAAGTTTTGTTTTCAACCGACCCTGTAACATGTCAGACATATCCAGAGTCTGACTTTGCATAAAATGGAAAAAAACAAACTTTTTTTATTTGGTATATTAGGAAGTAAGCAACAAAAGCCTGCAACAGACAGCTACCTATATGGAGGATGACCACTATAGCTAACCAAGGAATAAATACACTTAATTTGGAAAGTACAATCAACATGTGTTTATTACAACAGGAATCTAGATAAGAAAGCATAGCCACAGCTATAGATATGCTCCAGTTTAAGAAAACAAAAGAAAATAAGAAACAACACTCATGAAGCCTCATTATAAAATTTCACTAGAAATAAGCTTCCTGTTAACAGATGTAAGAAGTTAGGTCTTAACACTGTAAACCACATAGAAAAAAAATCTGATTAATTACACAGCTATAAAACTGCAGTTAGTTAATGGAACCTGACCTTGGAAGTATGAAGAATTCATTAGTATAATTCACAGAGCATCACATTAATGGATGATGTTCATGTGTACACATAGTCAGTCTTCAGTAACGGACCATAATCATTTGTAACATGCAAACATGTCTACCTTCTGACTGTCACGATTGACCAGAAACTTGCTGCAGGCCCTGCATGATCAGGTTATTAATCGTTATTGAAGAATCTTTTTTTATTTCAGGGTTGAAAAATGCAGGAAACTAAATATACCCGGTATACATGACAATATCCTGGGTTATGAAGACTGTACTAAACATGATCCCACAAAATTCTTTATACATTTGTGCTTTATATAATACATTTGACTTCCATACAGAGAGGAATGTGCTGGCATCAAATGACCTGTAATGTATAACATGCCATCAAAGAATAAAAAAAAGAAAAATTCAAAAGAAAAATGAATAAAAAGTTCTGGTGTATGTCCTTGTGACAGCAAATACAACATAACAGTATGTTACAGTGTTAAACAATTGTAAGTACTGAGTCAGGCTGTTTAATTACACACATATAAATGTTCCATGAAATTGTCAATAAACTGAACAACTCAACTCTCCAAATTACAAAAACATGTGTGTTAACCAATGACAAGGTTTCTGACATTGAATTAGATCTACATTTGTTTTCTCAAAAAATGAATGTATCTTTGTATCAAATAACTAGAGGCTCTAAAGAGCCTGTGTCGCTCACCTTGGTCTATGTGAATATTAAACAAAGGAAGCCGATTCAAAATTGACTACAAAGGTCAATAACTCCTACAGGGGTCAATTGACCATTTCGTTCATGTTGACTTATTTGTAGATCTTACTTTGCTGAACATTATTGCTGTTTACAGTTTACCTATATCTATAATAATATTCAATATAAAACAGCAAAAATTCCTTAAAATTACCAATTCAGGGGCAGCAACCCAAAAACAGGTTGTCCAATTCATCTGAAAATTTCAGGGCAGATAGATCTTGACCTGATTAACAATTTTACTTCATGTCAGATTTTCTCTAAATTATTTGGTTTTTGAGTTATAAGCCAAAAACTGCATTTTACCCCTATGTTCTATTTTTAGCCGTGGCGGCCATCTTGGTTTGATGGCCAGGTCACCGGACACATTTTTTAAACAAGAAACCCCAAAGATGATTGTGGCCAAGTTTGGATCAATTTGGCACAGCAGTTTCAGAGAAGAAGATTTTAGTAAAAGATATATAAAATTTATGAAAAATGGTTAAAAATTGACTTTAAAGGGCAATAACTCCTAAAGGGGTCAACTGACCATTTTGGTCATGTTGACTTATTTGTAGATCTTACTTTGCTGAACATTATTGCTGTTTACAATTTATCTCTATCTATAATAATATTCAAGATAATAACCAAAAACAGCAAAATTTCCTCAAAATTACCAATTCAGGGGCCGCAACCCAAAAACAGGTTGTCCAATTCATCTGAAAATTTCAGGGCAGATAGATCTTGACCTGATAAACAATTTTACCCAATGTCAGATTTGCTATAAATGCTTTGGTTTTTGAGTTATAAGCCAAAAACTGCATTTTACCCCTATGTTCTATTTATAGCCATGGCGGTCATCTTGGTTAGTTGGCGGGGTCACCGGACACAATTTTTAAACTAGATACCCCAATGATGATTGTGGCCAAGTTTCAAATAATTTGGCCCAGCAGTTTCAGAGGAGAAGATTTTTCTAAAAGATTACTAAGATTTACGAAAAATGGTTAAAAATTGACTATAAAGGGCAATAACTCCTAAAGTGGTCAACTGATCATTTTGGTCATGTTGACTTATTTGTAGATCTTACTTTGCTGAACATTATTGCTTTTTACAGTTTATCTCTATCTGAAATAATATTCAAGATAATAACCAAAAACAACAAAATTTCCTTAAAATTACCAATTCAGGGGCAGCAACCACACAACGGAATGTCAGATTCATCTGAAAATTTCAGGGCAGATAGATCTTAACCTGATTAACAATATTACCCCTGTCAGATTTGCCCTAAATGCTTTGGTTTTTGAGTTATAAGCCAAAAACTGCATTTTACCCCTATGTTCTATTTATAGCCATGGCGGCCATCTTGGTTAGTTGGCGGGGTCACCGGACACAATTTTTAAACTAGATAGCCCAATGATGATTGTGGCCAAGTTTGGTTAAATTTGGCCCAGTAGTTTCAGAGGAGAAGATTTTTGTAAAAGTTAACGCCGGACGCAGGACGACGACGACGACGGACGACGACGACGGACGACGGACGCCAAGTGATGAGAAAACCCTTCGGGCCAGGTGAGCTAAAAATAATTAAAATGTTATCCAATGCCTTATTTTCTTCACATAGAAGATACATTTCCATGGCCATAACTCCAATAAACTCAATGAGGTGTTGTTAAAATAAACCTTGAATTACTGTTTTATTGGAGTCCATCAGAAGAGTAAGGATGAAAGAACTAACAAGGTCATGTTCTTACACATTTTTTTATTTCCCAGGGCCATAGTATTACAATAAATTCAATCAAGTACAATAAAATGTATGAAAAAGAAGATGTGGTATGATTGCCAATGAGACAACTGTCCACAAGAGAAAAGACACAGACATTTCAACAAATATAGGTCACCGTACACCTTCAACAATGAGCAAAGTCCATACTGCATAGTCAGTTATAAAAGGGCCTGATAAGACAATGTAAAACAATTCAAACAAGAAAACTAACGACCTTATTCATATAAAAAAATGAGGATCTATTTTCAAATCTATCAAGAACTCACAAATTATTATCAGAAATCTATTGTATCTGATGGGGTCTAAGATATCTTAAATAATATCTAATCATTCTGAAGATATCTTATATTTTGATATGGAAACTAAAAAGGAAAGATATTAAATATTACCTGAGGTCCAAGAGACTAGGCCTTGAAGGCATAACACTTTGCTCAGTGCTCTGATCACAAAAATCATGCTCGAAACATGAAATCAAGCAGTTTGATTGGTTGATTTTTCGAGTCTAATAGTACAAAAATCATGCGTGAAAGTTTTATGACCTGGATAACAAAATATCACCAGACATTTGATTGAATCTACTGTTTATTCATTCATTTTTTAGGATTGGAGAAAAAAATTTGGTTAACAGCTAGGGATATAGATGTTTATCCAGCATATACTTAAGCTTATATAAAATTAGAACATCTTGAACATTACAATTCATTGATTTACCTGTAAAAACGAAATCCTTGAAAATCCAAGACATTCAATTTCCATTAGATTTAAAGAATTATAAGATTGGTTTAAGGAAGCTGGCTTGTAATGTTTAGGATTTTTTGTCAGATTTTCGGAATCCTCTGGTTTATCCATTTGAATGCCTCGAAAAAAATTGCCTGGTGACCCCAATTTATCTTTTTGTAAATCTTTTACATGTACATTAATAATTAAGCCATCTGTAAAAGCTTTACAGACGTCCATCGGTAATTTGAGCCCCTAAACTAGGTGACGTCATAGGCAAACATCAGGCATTTTCAGACTTCTTGGCCCCTTTAGAATGTAATAAAATTTGATAATAAGGAGATTTCTAGATGCAACAAGACAGTTTTTTGCTAATACTGGTAGAAATTGTCAATGCATTCCGCAATTCAAAATGTTGACTTCCTTAATTACAGACAAGGAGATAGAGAATTGTACACTTACTGTCATCCAATCAGAACTATTGATACAAAATAATTGCATTGGAAAAAGAGTTTTCATTCGGTAAATTTATCATACAAAAAGGGCTTTTAAATATCTCAATGATATTTTTTTACAAAGACAAATCAAAGCATGGAAAAGGTATCCCAAGAGAAAATAAATTTGGAATTCCACTGGAATCCCGGCTGGAATTTTGATGGGATTCCAAGTGGGATCCCACCTTATTCCACCGGGATAAAATTTCGGGAATCCCGCCAAAAATATTATATTTGTTTTCTATAAAAATTAACATTACTGTTGTAATTAAATTGTAAACAGTTAAAGAATTCAAAGTCTAACCAATATATAATTAAATTGTAAACAGTTAAAGAATTCAAAGTCTAACCAATATATAAATTCTGCAACATTTTATACAATTAGGGTTTTTTTTCACACTTTTATAACTTGGCAAAATCTTCTTAAAATTAGTATAGATCTTCAAATTCTTTATGTGTGTCTACAGTCTTTTCAATCTCTTTCTAATTCCACTCCTAAATCTCATGTTTCTAGGAAACTCATTATCCCAAAAATATCAAATAACTATCTTTGTTGACCTCTAGATTTCTTGTTTTTCTTGTTTTATTTTGTGGGGGTTTGTGTCTCATCTGTGTATGCCAAAACAGTCTTTTGTTCATAATATCTGTTTACTTCCTTTATCTTTAACTTTTTTTTAAATAATTAAAAAATTCAGACTTTTCCATGACAAAATTTGTTTTTCAATGCATTTCAAATAGATTCTTTTTTCATAGAGAGTAACTAAAGAAATGTACATCTTTCAGAAGAATCTGCCATTGTTAGTGAATCAGTGGTATTCTAAGAATAGAACATTTTAAAAGACAATTTAAACAAAACATTAAGTTTTTATAAAATAAAACGTTTGAAAAGACAATTTTTAGTTCCCTTTTGTTAATTTCCCTTATTTGGATAATGATGAATCCTCTGGCCCCCTTCCTTTGGTGTGTTTATTTTAAACTTGTTTGTCTTACCCATGATTGTAGTCATGTTTTATATTTCAATGAACATAATTTATGTTTAACAGGTTACTGGTACATTATAAATTTAAGTCAAGCATTTTTTGTCTACAAAATTACTTACAAATTTTACCTAATTTTCATAGGCACAACTTTTTGATTTTGAAGTATTACGTTAACCTGAAGTTCTTTTTGAATTTAACATGGGGACATGCATCACATCCTAATTTTTATGAAGCTAATCAATTTAGATATAATCCAATGTAAACTCATTGATGCATTAAAAAAAGCTTTTTCTGTAAGGATATCAATTTAATACTGAAGTCATGAAGACTAAAACTTTTAACACAATACGTCAGAGAGAGGATAAAACACAAAGTGACTTAAATAAACTATCACAATGCTGTTAAAATTCCACTCCAACAAGTCCAAACATATGCACATAAGAAAACCGTGACACTGAAATCGACAATACTACAAAAAAGTTACTGAAGAAAAAGACATTGGAGTAATTAATGACTCTGAATTTGTTATAAATTTCAAAAAACATATGAGTGAATAGGTAAATAAAGCAAATTCCATGTTTGCACTACTGAGAAGGACTTTCCAAATATTTAGATACAGATACCTTTGTACCACTATACAAAACACCCGTAAGAACACATTTAGAGTGAGCAAGCTCAGTATGGCATCCATATAAAATAAAATATATTGACAAGATTGAGAATGTGTAGTCCCAAGCAACTAAACAACTACCAGGAAAAAGAATTTAACAATTTAACATACTCAGAAAGACTGCAGAAATTTAAACTACCATCTCTAAATTTTAGATGGTTAATTAGGAGGTGACATAATTGAATTATACAAAATACTGAACCGAAAATATGATAAAGAGGCGGCACGATTTATGAAAGGATATGACTACAAGAACAGGGGTACACAGCAACAGTCTGAAAATATTTCCACAGAGAGCAAGAACAGAATTAAGGAGAAATGCCTTTGCTCTACGTGTGGTGAGAACATGGAATACACTACCCGATATTGTAGTGAAATCACCAACCATAGACTAGACAAATACTTGATGAACCAAACAATGGTGTACGAAGTCAAAGCAACAATCATCGAAGATTTAAATATAGAGACTGATGAAGAGGAAGTTTAGTTCCTGTATCAGTAAAAGAACCTAAGTAAGTAAGTCAGTTGTACCAGTCATCTCTGTATGTTAACTTGACCTTTGTTTTATTTGAGGATTCAATCTACAACCTGTTTTATCAATAATCATGGTAAATATTTTAAAAAAAATTAGAAACTGCAAAAACTCCTCTCAAAAAGTACCTTTTTTTAAGATTGAAATTTTACTACTGTGTCCCTCCATTTTTTTGTCAACAATTTAAGGGGTATTTTAAATTTCTATCTAACTATGTCATATCATTGAAGAACCTGAGGATCATTAAAAGCCTTTATAAGACTTAACCATCAACAATACGCACCAACTCTTTTCCCAAAAAATGTCATCAGAAACAATAAAGAAAATCTGGAAACATTTCAGTATAACTAACTGTACAATCATTATCAAGATGTCTATGAAAGATACATAGGTTTTCTTCTCTTTTACCTCTAACTCAATACAATAATCATTGCTTTCATAAAATGTAATATGATATTTAAATGGTATAAACTATTCATTTTCTTTTTTTAACAAAGCAGCAGCAAAACAAATATGTAATTAATTAATTACAATGTATAGTTCTGGTGTGCCAATTAGTATCATTGTATATCCATATCATACATGTATATCAAATGTAATTCATAAAGATTTCTTACCCAGAAAACTTGATCTATATGGATCCATGATTAATACAGCAATCACGACTCACTATGATATGAGACAATCACTTTATATGCTTATAGTAATTAACACTAATTCCACCATTTTATCCTCTTTTAAGACAGGTGTCACAGATCCTATGTCCACACCTTGCTATCCTTTCCACAATCAATAAACTGAACTTTTTATTATATAAAATTAATTACTTTTGTAATATAAAGTTATTTTTCCCCTGTAGTGACATAGAGTTCTGTTTCTTCTGTAATTTAGCTTATAAAGTGACTTGAAACACTAAAACCACAGGCACTTGTTTCTGTCAATATGGGGTTTACTATCCATACCAGTACAAAAAAAAACACGTCACATGTTTTTTTTTTGTACTGGTATGGATAGTAAACCCCATATTGTCAGAAACAAGTGCCTGTGACTAAACACTATTTTAAATGAGTCTGTTTTATAGGAAGTGACATATTTTCTAGTCTTTCTTCTTCCTAATTTGTCTTCTTTCATTTAAAACTATATTGATTTTGTGTTTGTTCAAAAGAAATTTATGGTAAAAATGAAATTTATAAACAACAGGTAATTTGTTTTTTCCTAATTTTTTTTTTTTATATTTTCTTTAATTATATTATAGTTTGGTCAAATTATTGTGACTTGTTCATTTCACAGTTTTCCAAAATCTATGGTAAATAACTTGACATTTTCAAACACAGAAAAGAAATTTAAAATTCAAAATTTATTTTTTAATTATTTAATTAACCTCAGACACATTGAGTGTACAAGAGGACAATATGCTTTTTAAACAAAACATTATATATAAACAGAGACATATATATACACATATGTGTATATATGTCTCTGATATAAATGACAGCATTTTTTTTTGTTGTGAAAATTTATATTTTTCATAATTTTCCTTTCAAAATATAAACTGCAGGTTAATGATAAACTCATTTTTCTTTTTTCACAGTTTTCATAAAACATTATTTATAATGACACTTTAAAATAGGTTTAATAAATTTGCAGCTAATTTACTTACAATCTTCAAAAGAAGAACTAGAGGCTCCAAAGAGCCTGTGTCGCTCACCTTGGTCTATGTGAATATTAAACAAAGGAAGCAGATGGATTCATGACAAAATTGTGTTTTGGTGATGGTGATGTGTTTGTAAATCTTACTTTACTAGTCTTGCTGCTTACATTTATCTCTATCTATAATGAACTTGGCCCAGTAGTTTCAGTGGAAAATGTTAATAAAAATTTACAAATTTTATGAAAATTGTTAAAAATTGAATATAAAGGACAATAACTCCTTAGGGGGTCAATTGACAATTTCGGTCATGTTGACTTATTTGTAAATCTTACTTTGCTGAACATAATTGCTGTTTACAGTTTATCTCTATCTATAATAAAATTTAAGATAATAACCAAAAACAGCAAAATTTCCTTAAAATTACCGATTCAGGGGCAGCAACCCAACAATGGGTTGTCAGATTCATCTGAAAATTATAGGGCAGATAGATCTTGATCTGAGTAATAATTTTACCCCGTGTTGGATTTGCTCTAAATGCTTTGGTTTTTGAGTTATAAGCCAAAAACTGCATTTTACCCCTATGTTCTATTTTTAGCTGTGGCGGCCATCTTGATTTGAAAGTCGGGTCACCGGACACATTTTTAAAACAAGATACCCCAAAGATGATGATTGCCAAGTCTGGATTAATTTGGCCCAGTAGTTTCAGAGGAGAAGATTTTTGTAAAAGATAACTAAGATTTACGAAAAATGGTTAAAAATTGACTATAAAGGGCAATAACTCCTAAACGGGTCAACTGACCATTTCGGTCATGTTGACTTATTTGTAAATCCTACTTTACTAAACATTATTGCTGTTTACAGTTTATCTCTATCTATAATAATATTCAAGATAATAACCAAAAACTGCAAAATTTCCACAAAATTACCAATTCAGGGGCAGCAACCCAACAACGGGTTGACCGATTCATCTGAAAATTTCAGGGCAGATAGATTTTGACCTGATAAAACATTTTTACCCCATGTCAGATTTCCTCTAAATGCTTTGGTTTTTGAGTTATAAGCCAAAAACTGCAGTTTACCCCTATGTTCTATTTTTAGCCGTGGCTGCCATCTTGGTTGGTTGACTGGGTCACGCCACACATTTTTTAAACTAGATACCCCAATGATGATTGTGGCCAAGTTTGGATTAATTTGGCCAAGTAGTTTCAGAGGAGAAGATTTTTGTAAAAGATAACTTTAATTTACGAAAAATGGTTAAAAATTGACTATAAAGGGCAATAACTCCTAAACGGGTCAACTGACCATTTTGGTCATGTTGACTTATTTGTAGATCTTACTTTGCTGAACATTATTGCTGTTTACAGTTTATCTCTATCTATAATAATATTCAAGATAATAACCAAAAACTGCAAAATTTCCACAAAATTACCAATTCAGGGGCAGCAACCCAACAACGGGTTGACCGATTCATCTGAAAATTTCAGGGCAGATAGATCTTGCCCTGATAAACATTTTTACCCCTTGTCAGATTTCCTCTAAATGCTTTGGTTTTTGAGTTATAAGCCAAAAACTGCATTTTACCCCTATGTTCTATTTTTAGCCATGGCGGCCATCTTGGTTAGTTGGCCGGGTCACCGGACACATTTTTTAAACTAGATACCCCAATAATGATAGTGGCCAAGTTTGGTTTAATTTGGCCCAGTAGTTTCAGAGGAGAAGATTTTTGTAAAAGTTAACAACGACGACGGACGACGGAAGACGGACGACAGACGACGGACGACGGACGACGACGGACGCCGGACGCAAAGTGATGGGAAAAGCTCACTTGGCCCTTCGGGCCAGGTGAGCTAAAAAGGGGAAAAAACTTATTAACAACTCAACCTAGAAATGTGACAACCTTTTACATGCTCACTACAGAACTAATAAATCTCTAGATATTTTAAAGATTCAACATTGAAATATTAGTTCAACAACTGCACTAAATGTTCAGTGACTATTTAGTTTAAACATATTTATTTATAGTGGATTGGGAAACAAGTTTTGCAACTTATATTTATCCCTTTCCACTTTGCGGGTGCCAGTGCTGCCTTGTAGCAGCATTAGCCTGCTCTTTTTCGAAATCTACAAGGGTGTCTTTAAAGTGCAAGAGATACGGCTCTCTCTTAACACGGATCAGCCATTTATTGTCCCCTTCAAACAGACTATCATTGTTTCCTCAAGACCATACTCGCAAATGGTGTCAAGGGAGAGCCGCACTAACCACTACACCATGGCTCTCCACAGTTCCAGGCCAACTTCCCTAGGTCAGTGACTATTTCACAAGGATAGTTCCAGGCCAACTTCCCTAGGTCGACTGATTTGTCATAACAGCAAAGAAAAGTATTTAAGATCAGATTATTGAATAAGAAAGATGTGCCCAAAATTACATACCAGCAATAAAATAGAAAATTCATTTTTAATGCAAGGGTCAGTCTAAAAAATCTTATGCTGTGGTTTGACTTTGACCGATTTTATTGTTACTTTCTCACTAAAATGATCATAATGAAAATTCATCAGGGTTCACTGGCTTTGTTTGACTTTTATTGTATTTACGTAACTTATAATCAAATCATCATAATGAAAATCCATAATTTAGAGTTCACAGTCAAATAATTCTACTATAATTTTGATTTGTATCAACCTACTTGTATTGCAACCATGGGAGAGCTTAATAGTCAGTCAAGGTCTATAAAAAAAAACAATGTCATACTTGAACTATGCCACTGCACCATATTTGGACAAAACAAAATGTGTGATATTGGTGTAAGAAGTCAGTCCCCCTTTTCATCTCTTTTTTTTTTTTAATTGATCTCATTCAAGATGCTCAGTACAAGAACACATTATGCTACACAAGAAACAAACAAATTTAGTTGCTATTTCATATAGACAACAATGATGAAGATGAATTAAACTGATAAAATAATAGTATAACCTTTACAACATTGTTGTGTGTTGTATACATAACTAGAGGCTCTAAAGAGCCTGTGTCGCTCACCTTGGTATATGTGAATATTCAACAAAGGACACAGATGGATTCGTGACAAAATTGTGTTTTGGTGATGATGATGTGCTTGTAGATCTAACTTTACTGAACATTCTTGCTGCGTACATATATCACCATCTATAATGATTGGCCCAGTAGTTTCAGTTGAAAGTGTTAGTAAAAATTTACAAATTTTATGAAAATTGTTAAAAATTGACTATCGATTTGTCTGAAATTTTCAGGGCAGATAGATCTTGACATGATAAACAATTTAACCCCATGCCAGTTTTGCTCTTAATGCTTTTGTTTTTGAGTTATAAGCCAAAAACTGCGTTTTACCCCATGTTCTATTTTTAGCCATGGTCGCCATCTTGGTTGGTTTGACGGGTCAACGGACACAATTTTGAAACTAGATACCCCAATGATGATTGTGGCCAAGTTTGGTTAAATTTGGCCCAGTAGTTTCAGAGGAGAAGATTTTTGTAAAAGATTAATAAGATTTACGAAAAATGGTTAAAAATTGACTATAAAGGGCAATAACTCCTAAAGGGGTCATTTGACCATTTCGGTCATGTTGACTTATTTGTAAATCTTATTTTGCTGAACATTATTGCTGTTTACAGTTTATCTCTATCTTTAATATTATTCAAGATAATAACCAAAAACAGCAAAATTTCCTTAAAATTACCAATTTAGGGGTAGCAACCCAACAACTGGTTGTTCGATTCATCTGAAATTTTCAGAGCAGATAGATCTTGACCTTATAAACAATTTTACCCCGGTCAGAATTGCTCTAAATGCTTTGGTTTTTGAGTTATAAGCCAAAAACTGCATTTTACCACTATGTTCTATTTTTAGCCATGTTGGCCATCTTGGTTGGTTGACCGGGTCACCGGACACAATTTTTAAACTAGATACCCCAATGATGATTGTGGCCAAGTTTGGTTTAATTTGGCCCAGTAGTTTCAGAGGAGAAGATTTTTGTAAAAGTTATCGCAGGACGACGACGACGGACGCCGGACGCAAAGTGATGAGAAAAGCTCACTTGGCCCTTTGGGCCAGGTGAGCTAAAAAAGGGTTTATAGAATTCATAGTAAAAATAGCACTCATTGTGCATTTGTTTTTTCTACATTGGCTTGAGGTATAGGGGAAAGGGTTGATATCTCAAAAAACATGTTTAACCCCACCCACAATTTTGCGCCTGTCCCAAATCACGATCATGAACCTCTGGCCTTTGTAAGTCTTGTATGATTTTTAGTTTTTAGTTTCTTGTGTATAATTCAGAGTTTAGTATGAAGTCTATTATCACTGAACTTGTACACATATTTTTTTAGAGGCCAGCTGAAGGACGCCTCCAGGTGCCGGATTTTCTCACTACATTGAAGACCCATTGGTGGCATTTGGCTGTTGTCTGCTCTATGGTCGGGTTGTTGTCTATTTGACACATTCCCCATTTCCTTTCTCAATTTTATTCAATTTGGATTATTGCAATTGATTTAATTGATGTCATTTTCAAGCACCACTCTCAGGCTATTTTGTGGCTGCCAGTTTTGAATGGTGGTGGAAGCCTAAGTGCCCTCAGAAAATCACAGACCCTGTGATAGGAAAAGGACAATTCTAGTCCATTAAGATTGGAGTGGAGTGCACCTGCACCAGCCGGGTTTGAACTCACAACCCCTGTGTTGATTGGCTAGTGATTAAGTAGCAGTAGTAACTTAACTTAGACCTATCAACCACAGAGGCCCAAGGATTATTGAAATCTTTTTCATCTATTTATGTACATTATTGTAGGTCATCTCACTGTCCAGAATTCAGTTGTACAAAATTTATAATTGCAAAATAAACAATTGGTTATTTTTCCTATTTGTTAATATATTGAACTTTGACAGCAGGTCATGTAAGGCCAGGGTCAGGTCCTGAAATCATCAATGCCAAATAAAGCAATCACTAGGCTGTATTTATTTTCCCATAGTTTGTTGGCATGTAAAATAAGCCTAATTTTAGTCACAGAATTCATTGACCAAGTTACAACCATGATCTGTCAGTGTTAAATGTTAATAGACTGGTTAATTATTACAATGATTTGCATAATATCTATGTGTACAAAGTAATGGAATGAACTACATATATAATACCTAGTTGCTTTTTAAATGGATGATGATGGAATTAGTGGCTTATCTAATATCTAGCTGTACATAGGGGTGGTTTATTTATCATTTATATGCAAACGCAAATTTTGATTTCAAATTGACATGAAAGTTAAACTTCTAACATAAACATACTGACAGTTTTACAGAAACTACTGACTGTACAACTTAATAAGTTTACGACTCCATAAAAACAAACAAAGGGAACACAATTTCAGATGCAAAAAATAAAGTTATTTTTGTGTTTAAATTTATTATAGATTTGTAGTTTTGTAGTTTTTTTCTGAACACATGAGGGTGTAAGTTTTGCACAATCTTGTGTTAATAATTTATATAAAATAATTCATCAGTCTGACCAAGGATTTGTATTGATCTGACCAAGGATTTGTATTGGTCTGACCAAGTATTTGTATTGGTCTGACCAAGGATTTGTATTGGTCTGACCAAGGATTTGTATTGGTCTGACCAAGGATTTGTATTGGTCTGACCAAGGATTTGTATTGATCTGACCAAGGATTTGTATTGGTCTGACCAAGTATTTGTATTGGTCTGACCAAGGATTTGTATTGGTCTGACCAAGGATTTGTATTGGTCTGACCAAGGATTTGTATTGGTCTGACCAAGGATTTGTATTGGTCTGACCAAGGATTTGTATTGGTCTGACCAAGGATTTGTATTGGTCTGACCAAGGATTTGTATTGGTCTGACCAAGGATTTGTATTGGTCTGACCAAGGATTTGTATTGGTCTGACCAAGGATTTGTATAGTTATACAAATCCTTGGTCTGACAATATAATAATCTCAGCAATAGAATTCAATTATGAATCAACTAAATATGTTTTAAATCTTAAAATTGACCACAAATAACCTGAAACCTCCTATAAAAATAGAAATGGAGCTCATGTTTTTAGTTTCAAATTCTAGTATAGAATATAAAATGCTTAAACTAATCTAATAGTTTAGTTTTTCATTATTCATTTTGTTATGTATATGCTTATAAAATTCTTAATTTTTATCAAAATAAATTAAATTCATTATGAAAAATTTACACGTTCAAATCAAAAGAAAGTTATTGTAATATCAACCACAGAAAGCTGATATTTTGTTGGATTAATGAAAGATTAATTAAAGATTAATCAAATATAATATTTACCGGTACCCATGCTGCTGGTTAAGCTGCCAAAGAAAGATAACTCAAACTTACATTATATAACTTTATATAACAGTTATATAAATAACATCCTGTTTCTTAGGTCAGATAAGGACATCATGATAAAGTTAAGGGCATCGTGACATAACCAACAAAAAAAATCAGACTTATATAACCAAAATATTAAGAGAAAAAACATAACTGAGTGAGTTTATAATTGATGGGTATTTAAACAGACTAGAAAAGATCAAAGAAATAAATATTATATGTTCAGGCACGTAATATTATGATAGTGTTTGATCTATTGTTGGTTGTTTGCTTCAAGGTCCAGTGGCAAATATTTCATACATGCACTCTGTGACACAAGTCTTTTTGGCATTAGATAAGGGAGTGTTCTTTCCTTTCTCACTGATCATTCTTGGGCTTTTATCATTGGAAGTATACGTGTAAAAAAAAGTATTTCCTGCCCATATGAATGTTGGATCCTTCCATAAAATATTCAATATGGCTTCGGATTATACAAATGTTAAAATTGTCAAGATTTACAATAACAGCCTAGTACTAGAATACCCAATGATGTTACTTTCAATATTTCCTCACTTCACAAATGATGTACCGACTTTTACTTCAGTTAAATTAATTAAAATTACCCATATAACACGTACCTAAATATATCTTCCAAAAACCATTTAATTCATATTTATCATGTTTATTATCTCATTTGAACAGAACATCTCTTATAAACTTAATCTTTTAAGAGTACTGTGTTTTAATCATTTTGTTTTTCTTGTTCCAAAATGCCTATTACTATTAGGAACACATATTACATTATTGGTAATAAACCATTTTTTAAGACATTTGGGCCAATGCCCTTTTTCAGTTTCCTTATTTTCCCTTCTTAACTGCATTTTATTTCACAACTATTAAAAGTGTTCTATGTTGTTAAAAATAGAAATAAAAACTGAAGTAGACCCAAGTGACTGAATAATCTTAAAAAAATCATCTGACAGAAAACTAACAACCACAGAGTGACCAGGCTTAAGGGATCTTTATTGCAACCACTAGGCTAACAAGGCCCCTGTTTGTATTATAAATTTAAATGGTCATACAATAATTAAAGAACCTACACCCTTAGATAACTTACAAAATAATACATAAACAGGATTACTAGAATACCCAAACTATTGGAGAGTTCAACATGCCAAAACATACTAAATTATCCACTCATAAAAAAGTCAAACAAAGTTAACAGTCAATAATAAATGCATAGTCTGGATACTCTAAAACAAGTTTCATGTCAATAAGGAAAAGATGCAACTTGGTTTTTATTATCTAACTATACAATAGTACTTGATTTAAGTAGATTACAACTTAATGGAAAAGTTCTTCAAAAAGTCTGTATCTAATGAACTTAATGCATAAAGGGAGATAAAAAAATATGTACAAAAACAATAACATTGCAAAATCGCAATGGTCAAAATACTTAACAATAATAAGCTTAACTAGATATGACTACTAGCATAAAGTAAACAAATACAGCTTATTATAATATAATCAAAAACCTACTATTTATATCTGAAAATAATGTCCTGCAAAGGGACCAAACAAGTCCTTGAAAAATTTAAACAAATATTTAGATCTTACTACATAAAAATGTCATATCTAGTGGTCATTCACTGGTCACACATATGTACACTTAATCCACAAAATAAAATCAGTCACTGACCTTGGTCATACGTCTTGACCAGATAAGATGACAAACTTGGTCACTAACTGACTAAGTATATTGTTGATCAAAACAAATGCACTTGTCCAGCCTCCATTCAAATAGAAAAAGAGAAGGAAGTTGTACATAAATCTAGGCCTTCTAAAGTTGTAGTTTTGTTAATATTTATTTACTGTCTCATAGGCTTACTTACAAGCAAAACAGATGATCTTTAAATATTTGCAAAAATAAAATGCTTAAATGTACATGTACATGTCATGTTAGTAGTAATGTGATACTGTGATTTAATGGGGATAGGGGGGTGTCTTGAGCCACACAGATTAAAAAGGTATGAAACTTCATGAACTTATGAAGTCAAAACTATACTTTTTCTACTTTTTGGTTGCTGTAATAGATTGCATCACTCTAAACAAAAAATATTTCTTTTCATTTTTCTGGTTTTATGTTAAAAAAAAAAGATGCAGTACATTCAAAAATATGGTACAATTCAGTATAAATTTTTAATCCAGCAGTAGTTTGAGTCCAGAAAAAAAACATGAAAAACAATGACTATTTTCTTTCAAAGTGTTGACACAAACTAGAAACTTGAGTTGAAATGTAAGATACCAAGTATTGTCTGTAGTTAGAATTGTATTGTAGCATTGCATGGCTAACTGTGTGAAAAATTCAATATTCCAACTTTTCTGAATATCTAATGCATTTGGTGATTATTTTTTTTCAAAGGCTATACCAATTAAAACATTGCTAACATCTTACAATTCATCACTTCCAAGCAACTGACTAAATATGATGTTGGTATGTACACAAGTATCTGAGAAAGTCTGATAAAAGTATTTGCTGGACCAACAATTTTAATACAATACATGAACCAACCCCACCAATAAGTTGCAAATAGTATTTTTGCCATATAAAATCACCAATTTTTCATTTCAAACATTTTTTTAAATATTAATTATATTTTGGTTTCTATCTAAATTTCATAGCCTTGACTTTTAATCAAGATGTGTAAATGAATTACCTTGAAATTGTCAGTTTGGACACTGAGTGATATGTTTTAAACTGGTTCCTAATTAGTGACATTAGTTACAAACTGGTACCCCATTAGTGACAAGTTACAAACTGTTACCTCATTAGTGACAATTATCATTTTCCCACTGTATGTCTGAATGTTAATAACATTCTTTCTTTATGGGGCAGATTCAGCCATTTAAAAGGAGGTTTCCAAATATTTTTCAACATTCAAATGCATTTATCCCATGCATAGTAAATTTTGGGGGGGGGGGGGGGTGCATGCCCCCCATGTCCCTGTCTGAATACTTAAGTAATATTGTAAAAAGGGAGTGAAGGTATATCTTCCACTAAGAAAGGTTACTTAGGAGAGATTAACTCTACATTTTGTTTACAAGGATTACAGGCAAAACTCATGAAGAGTAAATACCACCTTTTTTTTTATTAAATTTTGACAGGGATATTTTTATTTGTAATTATATAATGATTCATAAAGTACCTTCCATATGAGTTATATCCAAACTCAGACTGAGTCAGGAAATCAGTTAGCAATGCTAAGTAGTTGTTTGAGAGAGTACCAGTTTTAAAAGCATATTTGTTAGCACAGTGTTGTTACATTGGTTAGTTCAATATGTTGACATTACAACTCTATTCTGATGTCAGATGAAGTTGTATGGAGTTCAAGTTGTATATTATCTGATGTCAGATGAAGTTGTATGGAGTTCAAGTTGTATGATATCTGATGTCAGATGTTGTTCTATATATTCTGACGTCAGATGGAGTTGTATGGAGTTGTATGGGCTGGTTTATTGTAATAAGAAATCAGTACTGCTTGGCTAAAAACAAGAGTTATAAATTAATATACAGAACATCACATGTTATCCAGAACCAAAGTCAATAATTTTAATTATCACCCTTATATAAAAGCCAATATTATCAGGAAAGGTAATAAGTAAGTGCCCTTGTGATTTATGTGTAAATGACAGTATTTACACTAATACCACATGCTTAGGTACTGATGTATCCAAGTGTTATTGGCAGTTCGAATTACCCAGGGTGTTAAAACATAATGGATAACCTTGAACTTTATGACAATGTTTACAAGATTTGAATTTTTCTAATTTCATGAGATGTGTAAATAAAGAATATACAGAAAATAAAAAAACAACAATTGTGATCACTCAGCTTTTAAGGTTTCAAAAGTTCAATTTATTATTAAAGGTCTGCTGTGAATGGAATTTAGATAAAACAAATATACCTATTAAGAGATCTATGTGTTCCAGATATATATCAAAGTTCATCTGAACTTACAATAATATACTGTAATCAATATATGTTCTGCTTATAAAGAACTAAGGACAATGTATGTTCATTGATTATTGGTCTGGTAAATTAATGTCTTTTTTTATATCTCTTTGGATTACTCCTGTAAGCATCTTCTGCCCCCTTTTTCTAGTTCAGGTAGAGGTAATTTTAAGTGTGTTATAGTTATACATACATGTAACATACTTCTCAATCAATGAATAGGTGTTATCATATCTAAATAAATATTATTATATAATCAATGATTACTTGGATATATAAACTTTTCCATTAACCTATTAATGGGCAGCATTAGTAAATATAGTACTGCAACCATGCTAATTATTTTAATCACCTTTCAAATAATCTCACTTCAAAATATATTCTTATCATTTACCACATATCCAAAATTTAGAATCATATAAATTATGTTCTTCAGAATAAATGAAAGAGCTGTGCTATCTCAAAAAAATTATAAGTCATTCCTGATGATAAATTTAATTTTTACTTTGGCATATATGCAGGATAGAAATGCTTGCCAATATAAAAAAGAAGATGTGGGTGCCAAGCTTATTGAAGATTTCTTCCTATTTCTTAGCTTTTTTTTTAACATAAATGTGAGTCAATATCATCTATAATCCGATTACATACTAGTAATGTAAAAGTTCTGTATCTCTAAAAGAATTCTTTAATATTTTAAACAACAGTCATATCTGTGTGACGGGATTGCTTCCCTTAGAAAAACTTAGTAGATACTTAGTTAGCCATAAGCGGTTGAGTTAAGGAAGTACTTCTTTAGCTCAGTCGGTTAGCAAGCTGCCTTGTAACACAGAGGTCCCTGATTCGAGTCCCGGTGGAGACAAGCAATTTTGTAATGAAATTCGTGCTCTCCGGTTACATCTGCATAAAATTGACAGCAGAATCAAACATCGCTACTGAACATAAAATAATTTGAGATCTTCTTGATGACTTGGCAATCTCAAGGTATGCTTCACCTTTAACAGGCTTGTTTGAGTATTATTGTATGTAGCCTGTCACTCAAGTCATATAATTGATTCATAAGAATAAGAGAATAAGAATAAGAATTGATTCATAAAGAAATGAATATAACTCTGGATGCTTAAATCCCAGTGAACAGGGACTTTATGGGCACAGCTTGAAGAATACAAAAAAATATTCTCTATCTCTTAAATCCTGATATAAAAGGCATTGTTGGAATATCACGTACAGCTTCATACAAAAAAAAAAATCAAATAGTCTAGATCCCTTCAATTCCAATTTAAAGGGAGTTGTTGGGTTGTCACAGCTTCATAAAGAAACATGTTCTTCATCTCTTGATCCCTTGATTACCAATATAAAGGAATTCGTTTGGGAGACCTGGTTCATGAAGATTTTTCCTAGATCGCTAAAATCCAATTAAAAAGGGATTTGTTTACGAGTTGCTGGTGCATTTTTACCTTTCAGATATTGTAATCTCTGCAACCAATATTAATGGCATTAGAATTTGGAGATGGCGCTAGGGCATCAAAAATGGACAAGTTTAAACAAACCAAATATTAAATGGATGGCATTAAAAATATTTTCAAAGGTACAAGGGAAAAGATTGAAAGAGAGAGACAATCTTCAATCATATACTTTTTTTTTAAAGCTTCTCATGAAGACATACCAGTACTTATGAAGGAATGTAAATAAATTACAGTTGATAAGGCGTTAGAGGTGTAATGTTCCCATGCTAAGATTAACTGTGTGCTGAACTTTAAACAAACATGGTCATGTCCTTGAGACCTGGTCTAAGTATTGACCGTCCTTTTAAAAGCTTAGATGCCTATAAATGATTACTTATGTTAAAATAAATTAACAAATTCAATGTTGGAGAAGGCAACACATCTACATGGTGTCTAAAAGTCAATTTGTCTAACAAGAATATGAAAGGTTCTGAAAATATTGAACAGTATCCCTATTCCTTTCAAGAACATAAGTAAAACAATAAATGATTTACACCTCTTGGTGTTAACGCTCAGCATTTTGAATACACTATAACTGATCATATTCAAATATTCTGTATACATAAAATGACACTGAAAGTTCCTTCAAAACTTTGGTAGGTCATATACAGACATATATCTCGGTTCCATTATGTATAAATAAGAAGATTAAAAAAGAGGAAATTTTGTGAGACCTACTCCCTTACCTTGAGTATGTACAGGAATCTTCTACATGTTTATTATTGTGACATTTGTGTTTGTGTCATCATTATAAGCATTACCATGGTAACCTCAAATACATGATATTTTTTTTATTTAACTTGATGTAAATAACATGCATTTTGATTGGTTATCTAACATTGAAGTGATAATATTTAACCTTCATGACAATAATGCAAAAAAAGTTTGTTTGCCACTTACTTCAGAAAACTTTAAACACTGTATACAACACCACAAAGGGTCTCTTCATTATCCCCTTCTAGCTCACACAATATCTGAAAATAAAACAACAAATTTTATCCAAGGTTTTTCATAGTCCAATCTTCAAAACAATTAGTGAAGGTGTGAAGAATTTGTAAAGTAGAGAAAAACATGATAAAATATTTACCATGTTCATATCACAACAGAAAACATTCAGTACAGTAGAAGGGTGTTAACTTACACATGTTACAGTCATACTCAACCATGGATCTTCATATATCTTGATTTGTTTTGCCCAGTCATTAGTTTTCTTAGATATTGAGCTTTGTATGCTGTTGTTTGTGGGTTTTTTTTGTTTTTTTTCTGCCATGGCCATTTCAGTTTATAATTCAACTAATGAGCATCAATAAGATCTGAACTTTGAATGTGCTATCCTCATGACAGGTACTGTAAAAGCAGAAATTTTCGTGGAGGATTTAATTTAGTTTGTTTCCTGGAAAGAAGATATCCACGAAATTAAAACCTCCACAAAAATTCCACCTACATATACATGTAATATCACTTCCATTAAAAAATTATATGAAACCACAATATTAAATCCCCAAGAAATCTTATATAGAGTCAAAACCACAAAATTTTCACCTAATGAAAATTAATGTTTCTACAGTATGGAACCTTTTTACCAATTCTCCTCAACTTTTTTAATTAAACTCAATGATCAAACTTATCCCAAGTTTGGATGAATGGTAAACTTGTCTACAAATAAACTTGAAGAAGGGAGGTATTGTGTGATACATAGTACAGTCTTGCTTCATAAAAAAAGAATACCTATTTCAGATTTTTTATTTATTGAACTCATGTTTTGTTTAAATGAATCAATTGACTGATTTAATTGACCATTTTTTGGTACTAAACCCCACTTTTGCTTCGATTTGGCTATTTCATAATAGCCTGTTGTTATTGGTGGATGATGAAATGGTGCTGTATTGCTCCTTGGCAGGAAAACTGGTAAACTGAGTCAATTAAGATTGAACTTATACCCATATGAGGTACACATGGCATATGGGTTCCACTCCAATCTTTATTGACTCACAAGCTCAGTGTTGACAGGCTAGTGACACAGTTGTTCAACTACTTAGACTGTCAGCTGAAATTTTCAGTGTGTATATATATATATATTAAAATAATGGAAGAGCAGAAGAGTTCACATTGAAGACCAGGAAACCTTACATATACTTAAGAAGTCCTTTACTGATTGGGGTCATCATAGTAGTCATTCATTAGGCCAGGATATTGGCATATCAAAATTTATATAATTTATTTTTAAAATATTTCAAAGTCAAACCCTAACAGAAACATGTCTCCTTTGTTCTGTTTTTCATACAATAAAACATATTTTCCAATTATAACCAAACCTTTGTTCAACAAGACTAGAAAATGACAGCTAAACGATATGGAATACACATGTACTGAATTACATAAACAAAAACAGAATAATAATTCATTACCATTAATGAAATTTCTTCTCATCACAAAAAAGCTCAGATGTTCATTTTTCAACTTTATAATGAAGAAAATTTAAAAAAAAAAAGTATTATACCATACCTTGCATAACAAGTATATATACAAAACAATGTTTACTACTTCGTGTAGCCAGCTTGTTAGCACTTAGTATTGCTAATGATAATTACAAATATTTTGACATCATACAAATTTTTTTTCTCGTGTACAATTTGGAAATTAGTATATGGTGTTCATTATCACTGAACTAGTATATATTTGTTTAGGGGCCAGCTGAAGGACGCCTCCGGGTGCGGGAATTTCTGGCTACATTGAAGAAGACCTGTTGGTGTCACCTTCTGCTGTTGTTTATTCTATGGTCGGCTTGTTGTCTCTTTGACACATTCCCCATTTCCATTTTCAATTTTATGATATTTTATTTTTGAAATTGTTAGGTACACATATATACATAATATAGTTTAGATGTTTATTGTTGCAAGAATACAAAAATATTGTTTTTTCTTCAAAAGGCCTCAGAAATTTTTAATTCATTACCCCAAAAACAATCACTTAAATTGTGTGGCTCGTGAATCTGTATGTGGCTAAAAAAAGTTTGTTGGTTTTAGTCACATTGGCTAATAAAAAAAATCTATTTTCTACAGCTTACAATATATACAACTCAAATACAGCATTCAACTGCCTCGTTTCATTTAAAATAAGAATAATCCAGTAACTCCTTTGTTAAAATCATGCATCCATTCTTTCAGTAAGCTTAAAAAAAATCAGTCAAAACCAATAAAATGTTCAAATTGTAATGAACATGTTTACCACCTAAGTTGATATAACCACAGCATCATCATGACCATAGTTAAATAACCTTAAACTATACTTTAGTGTTACCTACCATATAAACTAGTGCTAAGAAAAAGAGATTTCAATGAGAATATCCTCCTATGTAATAATACATTGTAATATCACATATATATTAGAATGGGAATGTGGCCTGTTATTCATGACAGTTTTTTTCAAGGTCATTATCCAAATATAATATATAATTGACATGAGTCTTCTGAATTACTATTTTTTTGTGACAAGCACTACTTATCTTTGTAGTTGAGTGTGTATAAAATAGAGAATGGAAATGTGTCAAAGAGACAATAACCTGTTCAAAGGCAAAGAGCAGAAAACAGTGTTAGTGTATACATATCAG
The DNA here is from genome assembly GCF_036588685.1 of Mytilus trossulus. NCBI lineage: Eukaryota > Metazoa > Mollusca > Bivalvia > Mytilida > Mytilidae > Mytilus > Mytilus trossulus. The sequence continues at coordinate 7,543,282 of NC_086381.1, read as the reverse complement.
TGTGTGTATGCAAAACAGTATATATGCCAATATATCAGTATAAGTTTACAAAACTTTCAAACTTATTAAATCCTCTGCTTAAATGTCCTGAAATTGTTTCAATAAAAGTGTTCTAATCCCCCTAAACTAAGAAATACACAATAGATTATTAGACATATTCAGTCCTCTCAGAATTACAAGTTATATATATAGGGACACCATTTACAATTCATGATTTATAATGTAAATAGGTGATGAAATTTGTCAAATATTTACAAGACTGGCCAAGAAACACATTTGTGCTTTGGTGATTCAAATATGCTAATTAGAATTTGCCAACCTAATTTTGTTACTGCTCTAAAGAATATAATTCAAATTCATGTATCTTTTTTGTCCTCCCCTAGAATGCTTTTTCTCATACACATTTTATTGCCTAAATACCAGATTATATATATCCTAGGTGATATGATATTCCAGGGGTTGTTTTCATATCATGATTTCCTTGATAGAAGGTTTCTGTTCAAATTTAAGGAAGCTATTAAACCAAATGTTTAAAGTAGTAAAGTTGAAATCATCTTTAGTCAAATTTACAGACACTACATATCATCAGTTGGTTGACTGTTATAAAATATCTGCTTCATAGATTACAAAAGTATATATGTTTCAATTGTGGTAACTACAACCCTGTCCCCTTTTCCACAAATGTAATCTGCCAAATTAGACTAATCACAGAGTTTGGGCTAACATGAGCAACACGTTATGGTTACCACATGTGGAGCAGGATCTGATTACCCTTTTGAATCACCTGAGATTTCACCCAGTTTTTGTTAGGGTTCATGTTGCTCATGATCAGTCTCTAGTTTATAATGCTGCGTTTTGTTTAGGTGTCTGTCTGTTTGACGTTTTCATTAAAATTTAGAGAAATGGCATTATTTTCCACTTTTCACTATGTTTGAATGTCCCTTTGAAATTATTAGCCTGTCTTTTATCATACAATGTTCTTTTGAAAATCAAGTCCATCTAAGATTGTGAACTAATGACAAATGAATGATGGAAGTGTTTAATGACCTTGACTGGCTACACAGCCCTGGCACAGTTGATAAATAATGGATTTGTTACTCTTACTATAGTTTATACCTATACATAGAACCTTATTATGTATTTATTGACAATTCTGTAATCATTAATGCAGGCAATATAAACAAGTTGTCAAGCAAATTATAAATAATGGTTCAGACAAAAAGGTGAAGGACATGGATGGAGCTTTCCTGAAATTCAATTTCAATCCTTGTTACAATATCATCACACATGTTAAAGTTTCAAATAAATGATATTAATGGACCCCAATGTCTTGTGTGTGAGTCTTATTTTATCAGTGAAATAAAGCAAAGAGTCTATCTTATCTTAAAAGTAAAGTATAGGTTCTATCTAATCAGTAAAATAAAGTGTGGGTCTATTATCCTGACAATATGGTGTGTGGTCCATCTTTTCAGTAAAATAAAATATGGGGTCTATCTTATCAGTAAGTTGAGTACAATGAAGCATAGGATCTATCATATCTGTGCAATAAATTGGGGATCTACATTATCAGAACAATGAAATGTGGGGTCTATTGTATCATTAAGATAAAAGTGTGGGATGTATCTTATCAGTACAATGAAAGGTGTGGTTTGTTGTATCATTAAAATTGAAGTGTGGGGTTTACCTTATAAGTACAATGAAATGTGGGGTCTATCTTATCAGTACAATGAAGCGTGGGGTCTAGAATAATTTTTATAAACTTGCAAATATCCATAACCTTGAGAACATAAAAATGCCATATCAGAACCAATAAAGCAGAAATATAAACAAATTAGATGTATGGAATAATAGCACACGATTGAAGATCATGAACTGGACATTAATAATAATAATTTATTGAACTTTTCATAAACAGGCATTGGTAAGGACAAAAGTTCAAGATATTATCAACAGCAAGTGATAGGTTCATATTCAAAATTCCTGTGATAAAAACTAATACCCAAACACTTCCAAACTGAACCTGAGAAATTTCGCAATTTTGAATTACAAAACTGGTAGCAATAAACTGTTAGAAACAGCTTCCATCATTTTTTCCATGTCTATGCTGCATGAAACCATATAATGTCAAGATTAGTTAAAATTAGACAGATTTAGGGGTACAATTGTTCCTTGTGACACAGTTAGAACTTCAAGCATGTGTCACTTACATGTAGCATCTATAGGTTTTATTACATTCCTGCGCTTGGGATAGCTGCTAAATTAGACCATGTACGATGCATACATATCTCGTCTATCTTGGCAAGGAGGTTAGTTGAGTTTATATAAAAAACCAGATGCTCCGCAGGGCGTAGCTTTATACGACCGCAAAGGTTGAACCCTGAACGGTTGGGGCAAGTATGGACATAACATTCAAGCTGGATTCAGCTCTAAATTTGGACTGTGATTAAATAGTTGACACAGCATAGGTTTCTGACACAGAATGAATGTGTTCCAATGAAATTAAAATTTTAGTTTTCTCTTAGAGCAATTCACTATGCTGTTGAATATTATTCCTCTCAAAAAAATGTTTGAAGAAATTTTCTTTTTATTTATGAAATTTCAAATGAGAAAATTGAACCCATTTTTTTTAATCACATCCCCCTTTCCCTTATTCCAAAACTAATCTCAATTAAAATTTCTAATGGAGTTTGCAACAATAACTACTCATTTAAATACATCATAAAATATTAAGATGTAAAAAAACTGCTTGTTATCACTGAATGGTAAAGAATATTTTAATTTATCAGTTGGTAGTAAAAAGTGAATATACATTGTATATTGTATATATAACAAAGATTTAAGTTGATTCTGGACAAAGAAAGATAACTCCAAATAAAAAAAATTCTTACAATTAGATATTTCTTG